>NW_025535494.1:77500-95688 GCF_020615455.1 Coregonus clupeaformis | reverse complement strand
GTAAAGATACCTTAACAGAAAATGACTCAACTAAAAGTGAAAGTCACCCAGTAAAGATACTACTTGAGTAAAAAGTCTAAAAGTATTTGGTTTTAAATATACTTAAGTATCAAAGTAAATGTAATTGCTAAAATATACTAAAGTATCAAAAGTAAAAGTACAAGTAAAAATCATTTCAAATTCCTTACATAAAAGCAAACCAGACGATTGTCTTGTTTTTTAAAATGTACGTTCAGCCAGAGGCACACTCCAACACTCAGACAATTTACAAACAAAGCATTTGTGTTTAGTGAGTCCCCAGATCAGAGGCAGTAGGGATGTTCTCTTGATAAGTGCAATTGGACCATTTTCTGTCCTGCTAAGCATTCGAAATGTATGAGTACTTTTGGGTGTCAGGGAAAAATGTATGGAGTAAAAGTACATTATTTTCTTTAGGAATGTAGTGAAGTAAAAGTAAAATAGTCAAAAATATAAATAGTAAAAGTCAAGTACAGATACAAAATAATTACTTAAGTAGTACTTAAAGTATTTTTACTTAAGTACTTTACACCACTGGTTAACGCTCTTTCTTAAGCTAGCTGGACTATGCACTTGCCTCTGCTAGCAATACACTGTGCTAACATTAGCCTATTCTGTACCACAGAAAATAACAGTTTAAACAGTTGTAGAAACCCACTTCTTCCAGACAGAATAGTTCCTGTAGATTCAGACTACTCATCACCAATCTTTTGTTATGTCTCGTGGGTTTCATAACCACGTCTATAACAATTCAATAATGATGAGAACGGGGAGACAGGAATCAGTTCAACCATTTATCTGGAACGTGATCATCTCAACACACTACAAACCCCCATGATGCTCCTGGGCACAACCCCAATATACAACAAATACACATAGATAAGTAAATGACACTAAATAAAACTCATAGAGGAATTTAAATGTTCAGTTGTAGAAAGTAGGGCCATGGGATAGGGTCAGAAAGGTCAGTATGTTTGATAACTGGTTAACAGAGGTGACATAACAAGCATAAGGTCCACTCATAACACAGTGAAGTAGAGGTGGGAGCTAAAGCAGCCATGGACAGGAGACGGTGTGAGGAGGTCAGGGGTGAAAACACTAGATCAGGACAGGTAGAAATGGCAGGGTTGAAATAGACACAGAGACACATTCTGATCATTGGCTCAGACCTGACCTGAGACACCCGAAACAGAAGATGCCATAGCAAAGTCCTGTCCAGTAGGCTATATGGGATTTCCCTTTCATCAAAAATACAACACATGGAAATGTGTCCAGTGTGTGTGTGTCCAGTGTGTGTCTGTGCTGTGTGTGTGTGTGTGTGTGTGTTCAGGTGTGTATGTGTGTGTCTAGTGTGTGTTTTCAGTATTTGAGTGTGTGTGTGTGTGTGTTTCAGTGTGTGTATGTGTGTCCAGTGTTTGTGTGTGTGTTCAGTGTTTGCTGACCTGTGTGTGTGTGTCAGGTGTGTGTGTCCAGTGTGTATGTGTGTGTGTCCAGTGTGTGTGTGTGTGTTCCAGTGTGTGTGTGTGTCCAGTGTGTGTGTGCTGTCCAGTGTGTGTGTGTGTGTCCAGTGTGTGTGTGTGTATGTCCAGTGTGTGTGACCTGTGTGTGTGTGATTGTCAGGTGTGTGTCCAGTGTGTATGTGTGTGTCCAGTGTGTGTGTGTGTGTGTCCAGTGTGTGTGTGTCCAGTGTGTGTGTGCCAGTGTGTGTGTCCTGTGTGTGTGTGTGTGTGTGCCAGTGTGAGTGTGTGTGTGTGTGTGTCCAGTGTGTGTGTGTCCAGCGAGGTGTGTGTGTCCAGTGTGTGCGACCCACTGTGTGTGTGTGTTTTGTGTGTGTCCAGTGTGTGTGTGTCCAGTGTGTGTGTGTGTGTGTCCAGTGTGTGTGTGTGTCCAGTGTGTGTGAAAGTGTGTGTCATATGTGTGTGCGTCTGTGTGTTTGTGTGTGTGCAGTGTGTGTGTTTGTCCAGTGTGTGTGTGTGTGTGTGTGTGTGTGTGTGTGTCCTGTGTGTGTGTGTTTGTGTGTGCCCAGTGTGTGTGTGTCCAGTGTGTATGTGTGTGGGTCAGTGTGAGTGTGTGTAAGTGTGTGTGTGTGTCCAGCGTATGTGTGTGTCCAGTGTGTGTGTCCAGTGTGTGTGTGTGTCCAGATGTGTGTGTGTGTGTGTGTGTGTGTGTCTGTGTCCAGTGTGTGTGTGTGTGTCCTGTGTGTGTGTGTCCTGTGTGTGTGTGTGTGTCCAGTGTGTGAGTGTGTGAATGTGTCCAGTGTGTGTGTGTGTCCTGTGTGTGTGTGGTCAGGTGTGTGTGTGTGTGTCCAGTGTGTGTGAGTGTGTGTGTCCAGTGTGTGTGTGTGTGTGTCCAGTGTGTGTGTGTGTGTCCAGTGTGTGTGTGTGTGTGTGTGTGTGTTTGTCCTGTGTGTGTGATCAATGTATGTGTGTCCTGTGTGTGTGTGTGTGTTTGTGTGTGTGTGTGTGTACAGTGTTTGTGTATCATGTGTTTGTGTGCTCCAGTGTGTCGTGTGTGTGTCCAGTATGTGTGTGTGTTCAGTATGTGTGTGTGTGTCTCAGTGTGTGTGTGGAGTGTCCAGTGTGTGTGTGTGTCCAGTGTGTCAGTGTGTGTGTGTGTGTCCAGTGTGTGTGTGTGTGTGTGTGTGTGTGTCCAGTGTGTGTGTGTGTGTGTCAGTGTTACCATGGTTATTATTTACAGGGACACTGAGAGTCAACATAAACCCCAAACCCTGGATAGAGGGGCTCAGTGAATGGCGGAGTGGAATGTGTTCAGGCGCGGTCAGTGTGTCAGAGGAGACTCTGTAGAAGGACAGAGTGCCGGCTGGCCAGTCCAGATACATCCCTACTCTGTGGGAGCTGGAGGAGGGGGACGTCTATGGTAGTGGACATATTATTGTGACAAGGCAGAGTAACTGTTGTCAGAGCAGGACAGACTCCAGGACTTGTCATTATCTCCAATCCTACAGTCACTACCCCTTCCTCTCCTGCTGATTCCTTTATAGTACCCCATACCAGCCCAACTCCCACTCCACCTCTACCTCCCAGTAACAGCGCCCAGTCAGACCCTCTACACAGCACCTGTTCCCAGACCTCAAACTCTCTGGGTGATCAGGGATACGGCTGCTTCTCTGTCCTACATGTCACCTTTCTGTTCTCCTCAGACAGAGAGAGGAATCTGTTTACTGTGTTTAGGTCCAGTGTGAGATCACAGACATCTGATGGATGTAAACCAGACACAATATTAGAAATCATCATCATTCACATTAGAATGTTAACTCACTTTTCACTAATTCATTTAATGTAGATGTTTCAGGTATCAAAAAGGAGAAGTTAAGGTAACTTGAGATTTGTTCAATGATCATATGTTATACTGTATGGTAATATAAAAAACACTTATTCCCATTACATTACACAAACACACACACACCACACACACACACACATCGGAACAAACACAAACACACACACACACACATTGTCAAAGCAACTCTTTGTAAACTTTGGTGTCCCTGATTTGTGCTTCTGTAGAACTACAGCTGATATTTAATATGACCAAGTAAGTAATGATAGAGGTCTTTGACTTTGACTTCACTTGAATTAAGACTTATTCTTAGTCATATTCTTCACAGCAGTCAACACTCACATTTTCTAAGTCCAGGTTTCATTGTGTTCTCTCCACCATGTTCCACACTGTGAGGGCGAAGCAAAGAACAGACAGTCATTGAGGGATACCCCTGAACTCTCAAACACACACACACACACACACACACATACACACACACACACACACACACACACACACAGACACACAACCACACACACACACACACAACACACACACACACACACACACACACACACAAACAGTCAGTACATACATTTGTCCAAGTGTGTGTGTGTGTGTGTGTCCACTGTGTGTGTGTCCAGTGTGTGTGTGTACAATGTGTGTGTCCAGTGTGTGTGTGTGTTTCAGTGTGTGTGTGTGTGTTTCCAGTGTGTGAGTGTGTGTATGTGTCCAGTGTGTGTGTGTGTGTGTCCAGTGTGTGTCCCAGTGTGTGTGTGTGTGTGTGTCCAGTATGTGTGTGTGTGTGTGTGTGTCGGTGTGTGTCCAGTGTGTGTGTGTGTGTCTGTCTGTCCAGGTGTGTGCTGTTGTCAAGTGTGTGTGTTTGTGTGTCCAGTGTGTGTGTGTGTGTGTGTGTGTGTCCAGTGTGTGTGTGTGTGTGTCCAGTGTGTGTGTGTGTGTGTGTGTGTGTGTTTTGTCAGTGTGTTTGTGTACAGTGTGTGTGTGTGTGTGTGTGTGTGTGTGTGTGTGTGTCCAGTGTGTGTGTGTGTGTTTGTCCAGTGTGTGCATGTGTCCATTGTGTGTGTCCAGTGTGTGTTTGTGTCCAGTGTGTGTGTCCAGTGTGTGTGTGTGTGTGTGTGTGTGTGTCCAGTGTGTGTGTGTGTTTGTCCAGTGTGTGTATGTGTGTCCATTGTGTGTATGTGTGTCCAGTGTGTGTGTATGTCTAGTGTGTGTGTGTGTGTGTGTGTGTCCAGTTGTGTGTGCGTGTGTGTGTGTGTGTGTGTGTGCCCAGTGTGTGTGTGTATGTGTTTTTCCTTTTTGTGTGTGTGTGTGGGGCCAGTGTGTGAGTGTGTTTGTGTGTGTTTGTTTGTCCAGTGTGTGTGTGTGTCCAATGTGAGTGTGTGTGTGTCCAGTGTTTGTGTGTCCAGTGTCTGTGTGTGTGTGTGTGGGTGTCCACTCTCGTGTGTGTGTCCAGTGTGTGAGTGTGTGTGTGTGTCCAGTGTGAGTGTGTGTGTGTCCAGTGTGTGTGTGTGTGTGTGTGTGTTGTGTGTCTGTGTGTGTGACCATTGTGTGTGTGTGTGTGTGTGTGTGTGTCCAGTGTGAGTGTGTGTGTGTGTGTGTGTGTCCAGTGTGTGTGTGTGTGTCCAGTGTGTGTGTGTGTGTGTGTGTTGTCCAGTGTGTGTGTGTGTGTGTCCAGTGTATGTGTGTCCAGTGTGTGTGTGTGTCCAGTGTGTGTGTGTGTGTGTGTCAAGTGTGTCCAGTGTGTGTGTGTGTCCAGTATGTGTGTGTTTGTCCAGTGTGTGTGTGTGTGTGTGTGTGGTCCAGTGTGTGTGTGTGTGTGTGTGTCCAGTGGGTGTGTGTGTCCAGTGTGTGTTTGTGTGTGTGTGTGTGTGTGTGTGTGTGTGTAGTGTGAGTGAGTGTGTGTGTCCAGATGTGAGTGTGTGGTAAATTAGACAGTGTGTGTCAGTGTGTGTGTGTGTGTGTTTTTGTCCATTGTGTGTGTGTTGTCCACACTGGACCCACACCCACACAGGACACACAGATACACACACACACACACACAGGACACACACACACACACACACACACACTGACACACACACACACACACAACTGAACAGAAACACACACACACACACACTGGACACACACACACACACACACTGGACCCACACACACGACACACACACACTGGACACACACACACACTGGACAGACAACCACACAAACAGTGACACACTCACACCCACACACACACACACACACACACACACACACACACACACACACACACACACACACACACTGAACACACACACAAAACACACAGGACCCACACACACACATTGACACACACACAAACTGGACACAAACACACACACACACACACACACACCACACACACACACACACACACACACACACACACACACACACACACACACTGTCTTTATATAACTTAGTCCGAAGTGGTGGTCAGAATGTTTGTCTTAACTAGCCTGATAACTCCAACATGTCTGATATGAACATTGACATAAACCCTCTACATACTTGAGTTTCTCCAGTCTGCAGTGTGGATCCTCCAGTCCAGCAGAGAGCAGTCTGACTCCTGAGTCTCCTGGGGTGATTAGTAGCTCAGGTCCAGCTCTCTCGGGTGTGAGGGGTTTGACTTCAGAGCTGAGACCAGAGAAGGACAGCCTTCCTCTGTGACTAGACAGCCTGACAGCCTGCAAAGAGTCAGATCATATAAAACCACACTGCCATTCTTATGTTGAAAATAGTGGCAGTATATTTTTTTCAACATATTCAGATACATCAATGTCCTGAAACCTGCCATATATCATCAAATGAATGTATCATTACTAGAAATTATAATAATATTGCTTGTAGATAGAAAAATGTATAGTACAAATATTTGAGTTGACTGACCAGAGCAGTTTAAAAAGCAGTATCAGTCAAAAGACAGACAGTGAGGTATCATATTTAGATTGTATTGAGTATACAGTCCACACCATATCTATTTTGACAGTAAAGTTGACATTTGAAATGTGACTCTATACTCCAGCATTTTGGATTTGAGATCAAATGTTTCATATGAGGTGACAGTATATAATGTCACCTTTTTTTTAGGGTATTTCAATACATATCTGTTTCAACATTTAGAAATGAAAGCACTTTACGTATCTAGTCCCCCCTATTTGAAGAAGTCATAAGTATTCTGACCAAATCACTTATAGTGTATTAAAGTAGTCAAAAGTTTAGTATTTTGATCCAAACTCATTGGTTGCATTTGCAGTTTGTTTTGGTTGTGTTTTGGGTTATGTTTTGCCCGATATTAACTGAATGGTGGATGATGACTGGAGTAAGTTTCTGTCTAAGTGAGTAGATAACATGTTTCTAAACACTACTAAATTAATCCTGATGATGCCATGATTAAGAAAAAAATATTTAATGAATCATGAATAATAATGAGTGAGAAAGTTACAGAGGGTACAACAAAACATGCTAACCTCTCACCATTACCAATAACAGAGGGGTATGATCCTTGTTCCTCTGTAACTTTCTCATTCATCATCATTCACCATTCATTCATGATTATTCACTAATCATGGTAGCATCCTCATGAATGTAGAAGTGTTCAGAAACATATTCTATTCTTACTTACAATACAAGTGAAGTGACTCCAAAATGACAGGACATTATTCACCATTCAGTTTCTATTGGGAAAAACATCATCCAAAACACAACCAAGACAAACTGCAAATGCATTCAACACGTTATGAATATGTCCAAATTATTACGACTTCTTCAAATGGGAGAACTAGATACATAAAGTGCTTTCCTAACTAAACACTAAAACAGATATGTATGAATACCCTCAAATAAAAGGTGACATTCTGTACTGTCGCCTAATATGAAACATTATATCTCAAATCCAGGATGCTGGAGCATAGCACCAAATTTTAAAACTGTAACCTTCACTGTCCAAACACATATGGTGTGGACTATGTGTGCCTGGTAAACACATGTGGATCTGGTGAACAGTTATCACTTGTTGACCAACTACAGGAATACTGACCTCAGAGTCTCCAGTTTACAGTGGGGATTCCCCAGTCCAGCAGAGAGCAGCTTCACTCCTGAATCCTTCAGGTCATTGTTACTCAGATCCAGCTCTCTCAGGTGTGAGGGGTTTGACTTCAGAGCTGAGACCAGAGAAGCACAGCCTTCCTCTGTGACTAGACAGCCTGACAGCCTGCAAAGAGTCAAATCATATTAAAACCACACTGCTATTCTTTGGTGGTCAAAATAGTGGCAGTATATTTTTTCAACATTTTCATTTATACCAGTGTCCTGAAACCTGCCATATATATATTATTATTAGAAAAAATCATAATATTGTGTGAGAGAGAAAAATGTATAGTACGAATATTTGAGTTGACTGACCAGAGCAGTTTAAAAGCAGTGTCAGTCCAAAGACAGACAGTGAGGTATCAGATTTAGATTGTATTGAGTATACAGTCCACACCATATCTATTTTGACAGTGAAGCTAACATTTTAAATTCGGCTCTATACTCCAACATTTTGAATTTGAGATCAAAGTTTCATATGAGGTGACAGTATATAATGTCACCTTTTATTTGAGGGTATTTTAATACATATCTGTTTCACCATTTAGAAATGAAAGCACTTTATGTATCTAGTCCCCCTATTTGAAGAAGTCATAAGTATTCTGACCAATTCACTTATAGTGTATTAAAGTAGTCAAAAGTTGAGTATTTGGTTGTAAAACTCATTGGTTGCATTTGCAGTTTGTTTTGGTTGTGTTTTGGGTTATGTTTTGCCCAATAGTAACTGAATGGTGGATGATGACTGGAGTAATTTTTCTGTTTAAGTGAGTAGATAACATGTTTCTAAACACTACTAAATTAATCCTAATGATGCCATGATTAATAAAAATAATGAATGAATCATGAATAATAATGAATGAGAAAGTTACAGAGGCTACAACAAAACATGCTAACTTCTCACCATTAACATCAAATAAAAACGGACATTCTTTACTGTCACCTAATATGAAACATTATATCTCAAATCCAAAATGCTGGAGCATAGCACCAAATGTAAAACTGTAAGCTTCACTGTCCAAACACATATGGTGTGGACTATGTGTGCCTGGTAAACACATGTGGATCTGGTGAACAGTTATCACTTGCTGACCAACTCACAGGAATACTGACCTCAGAGTCTCCAGTTTACAGTGGGGATTCCCCAGTCCAGCAGAGAGCAGCTCCACTCCTGAATCCTTCAGGTCATTGTTACTCAGATCCAGCTCTCAGGTGTGAGGGGTTTGACCACAGAGCTGAGACCAGAGGAGCACAGCCTTCCTCTGTGACTAGACAGCCTGACAGCCTGCAAAGAGTCAAATCATATTAAAACCACACTGCTATTCTTTGGTGGTGAAAATAGTGGCAGTATATTTTTTTCATTCATACCAGTGTCCTGAAACCTGCCATTTATATATTATTATTAGAAAAAATCATAATATTGCTTGTAGATAGAAAAATGTATAGTACAAATATTTGAGTAGACTGACCAGAGCAGTTTAAAAAAGCAGTATCAGTCCAAAGACAGACAGTGAGGTATCATATTTAGATTGTATTGAGTATACAGTCCACACCATATCTAGTTTGACTGTGAAGCTAACATTTTAAATTTGGCTCTATACTCCAACATTTTGGATTTGAGATCAAATGTTTCATATGAGGTGACAGTATATAATGTCACCTTTTATTTGAGGGTATTTTAATACATATCTGTTTCACCGTTTAGAAATGAAAGCACTTTATGTATCTATTCCCCTATTTGAAGAAGTCATAAGTATTCTGACCAATTCACTTATAGTGTATTAAAGTAGTCAAAAGTTGAGTATTTGGTCTCAAACTCATTGGTTGCATTTGCAGTTTGTTTTGGTTGTGTTTTGGGTTATGTTTTGTCCAATAGTAACTGAATGGTGGATGATGACCGGTGTAATTTTCTGTCTAAGTGAGTAGATAACATGTTTCTAAACACTACTAAATTAATCCTGATGACCATGATTAAGAATAATCATGAATGAATCATGAATAATAATGAGTGAGAAAGTTACAGAGGCTACAACAAAACATGCTAACCTCTCACCATTACCAATAACAGAGGGGGTATATGATCCTTGTTCCTCTGTAACTTTCTCATTCATCATCATTCACGATTCATTCATGATTATTCATAATCATAGTAGCATCCACATGAATGTAGAAGTGTTCAGAAACATCTTCTATTCTTACTGACAATACAAGTGAAGTGACTCCAAAATGACAGGACATTATTCACCATTCAGTTTCTATTGGGAAAAACATCATCCAAAACACAACCAAAACAAACTGCAAATGCATTCAACAAGTTTGTAGAATCACAAGCTTGATGTAATCACTGTGGGTAAGGAATATGGGACCAAATACTAAACTTAAGACTACTTTAATACAATATAAGTGAATATGTCCAAATTATTACGACTTTTTTCAAATGGGAGCACTAGACACATAAAGTGCTTTCATTTCTAAACAGTAACACAGATATGTATGAAAAATATCCTCAAATAAAAGGTGACATTATATACTGTTGCCTAATATGAAACATTCCATCTCAAATCCAAAATGCTGGAGCATAGCACCAAATGTAAAACTGTAAGCTTCACTGTCCAAACACATATGGTGTGGACTATGTGTGCCTGGTAAACACATGTGGATCTGGTGAACAGTTATCACTTGTTGACCAACTACAGGAATACTGACCTCAGAGTCTCCAGTTTACAGTGGGGGATTCCCCAGTCCAGCAGAGAGCAGCTTCACTCCTGAATCCTTCAGGTCATTACTCAGGTCCAGCTCTCCAGGTGTGAGGGGTTTGACTTCAGAGCTGAGACCAGAGAAGCACAGCCTTCCTCTGTGACTAGACAGCCAGAAAGCCTGCAAAGAATCAAATCATATTAAAACCACACTGCTATTCTTTGGTGGTGAAAATAGTGGCAGTATATTTTTTCTACATATTCAGATATATCAGTGTCCTGAAACCTGCCATATCTATTCATAAATTAATGTATCATTATTAGAAATGACAAATTATCAAAGTATTGCTTGTAGATAGAAAAATGTAAAGTACAAATATTTGAGTAGACTGACCAGAGCAGTTTAAAAAGCAGTATCAGTCAAAAGACAGACAGTGAGGTATCAGATTTAGATTGTATTGAGTATACAGTCCACACCATATCTATTTTGACTGTGAAGCTAACATTTTAAATGTGGCTCTATACTCCAGCATTTTGGATTTGAGATCAGATGTTTCATATGAGGTGACAGTATATAATGTCACCTTTTATTTGAGGGTATTTTAATACATATCTGTTTCACCATTTAGAAATGAAAGCACTTTATGTATCTAGTCCCCCCATTTGCAGAAGTCATATGTATTCTGACCAATTCACTTATAGTGTATTAAAGTAGTCAAAAGTTGAGTATTTGGTTGTAAACTCGTTGGTTGCATTTGCAGTTTGTTTTGGTTGTGTTTTGGGTTATGTTTTGTCCAATAGTAACTGAAAGGTGGATGATGACTGGAGTAATTTTCTGTCTAAGTGAGTAGATAACATGTTTCTAAACACTACTAAATTAATCCTGATGATGCCATGATTAAGAAAAATCATGAATGAATCATGAATAATAATGAGTGAGAAAGTTACAGAGGCTACAACAAAACATGCTAACCTCTCACCATTACCAATAACAGAGGGGGTATGATCCTTGTTCCTCTGTAACTTTCATTCATCATCATTCACTATTCATTCATGATTATTCATAATCATGGTAGCATCCACATGAATGTAGAAGTGTTCAGAAACATATTCTATTCTTACTGACAATACAAGTTGTACAATACAACCCTGATGTTCTAGCAGTGTCTGAATCCTGGCTTAGGGAAGGCCACCAAAAATTCTGAAATTTCCATCCCCAACTATAACATTTTCCGTCTAGATAGAACTGCCAAAGGGGGTGGAGTGCAATCTATCTGTAGAGATAGCCTGCAGAGCTCTATCATACTATCCAGGTCTGTGTCCAAACAGTTTGAGCTTCTACTTCTAAAAATCCACCTTTCCAGAAATAAATCTCTCACTGTTGCCGCTTGCTACAGACCCCCTCAGCCCCCAGCTGTGCCCTGGACACCATATGTGAATTGATTGCCCCCATTTATCCTCAGAGTTTGTACTGCTTAGTGACCTAAACTGGGATATGCTTAATACCCGCCATCCTACAATCCAAACTAGATGCCCTCAATCTCACACAAATTATCAACGAACCTACCAGGTACAACCCTAAATCTGTAAACATGGGTACCCTCATAGATATCATCCTGACTAACTTACCCTCTAAATACACCTCTGCTGTCTTCAACCAGGATCTCAGCGATCACTGCCTTATTGCCTGCGTCCGTAACTGGGTCCGCGGTCAAACGACCACCCCCTCATCACTGTCAAACGCTCCCTAAACACTTTAGCGAGCAGGCCTTCCTAATTGACCTGGCCCAGGTATCCTGGATGGATATAGATCCTCATTCCGTCAGTAGAGGATGCCTGGTTGTTCTTTAAAAGTAATTTCCTCTCCATCTTAAATAAACATGCCCCATTCAAAAAAATACAGAACTAAGAACAGATATAGCCCCTGGTTCTCCTCAGACTTGACTGCCCTTGACCAGCACAAAAACATCCTGTGGCGTACTGCATTAGCATCAAATAGCCCCCGCGATATGCAACTTTTCAGGGAAGTTAGGAACCAATATACACAAGCAGTTAGGAAAGCAAAGGCTAACTTTTTCAAACAGAAATTTGCATCCTGTAGCACTAACTCCAAAAAGTTTTGGGACACTGTAAAGTCCATGGAGAATAAGAGCACTTCCTCCCAGCTGCCCACTGCACTGAGGCTAGGAAACACTATCACCACCGATAAATCTACAATAATCGAGAATTTCAACAAGCATTTTGCTACGGCTGGCCATGCTTTCCACCTGGCTACCACTACCCCGGCCACCAGCTCTGCACTCTCCGCTGCAACTTACCCATGCCCCCCGCTTCTCCTTCACACAAATCCAGACAGCTGATGTTCTAAAAGAGCTGCAAAATCTGGACCCCTACAAATCATCTGGGCTAGACAATCTGGACCCTTTCTTTCCTAAAACTAGCCGCAAATTGTCGCAACCCCTATTACTAGCCTGTTCAACCTCTCTTTCGTAACGCCTGAGATCCCCAGAGATTGAAAGCTGCCGGGGTCATCCCCCTCTTCAAAGGGGGTGACACTCTAGATCCAAACTGTTACAGACCCATATCCATCCTGCCCTGCCTTTCAAAAGTTTTTGAAAGCCAAGTCAACAAACAGATCACCGACCATTTTCGAATCCCACCGTACCTTCTCCGCTATGCAATCCGGTTTCGAGCTGGTCATGGGTGCACTTCAGCCACGCTCAAGGTCCAAACGATATTATAACCGCGATCGATAATAGACAGTACTGTGCAGCCGTTTTCATTGACCTGGCCAAGGCTTTCGACTCTGTCAACCACCGCATTCTTATTGGCAGACTAAATAGCCTTGGTTTCTCAAATGACTGCCTCGCCTGGTTCACCAACTACTTCTCAGATAGAGTTCAATGTGTCAAATCGGGAGGGCCTGTTGTCTGGACCTATGGCAGTCTCTATGGGGGGTGCCACAGGGTTCAATTCTTGGGCCAACTCTTTTCTCTGTGTATATCAATGACGTCGCTCTTGCTGCTGGTGACTCTCAGATCCACCTCTACGCAGACGACACCATTTTGTATACATCTGGCCCTTCATTGGACACTGTGTTAACAAACCTCCAAACGAGCTTCAATTCCATACAACACTCCTTCAGTAGCCTCCAACTGCTCTTAAACACTAGTAAAACTAAATGCATGCTCTTCAACCGGAACGCTGCTTGCACCCGCCCACCCGACTAGAATCACTACTCTAGATGGGTCTGACCTAGAGTATGTGGACAACTACAAATATCTAGGTGTCTGGTTAGACTGTAAACTCTCCTTCCAGACTCACATTAAGAATCTCCAATCCAAAGTTAAATCTAGAATCGGTTTCCTATTTCGCAACAAAGCCTCCTTCACTCATGCAAACATGCCCTCGTAAAACTGACTATCCTACCGATCCTTGACTTCGGCGATGTCATTTACAAATAGCCTCCAACACTCTACTCAGCAAATTGGATGTTGTCTATCACAGTGCCATCCGTTTTGTCTCCAAAGCCCCATATAATAACCACCACTGTGACCTGTACGCTCTTGTTGGCTGGTCCTCACTACATATTCGTCACCAAACCCACTGGCTCCAGGCCATCTATAAATCACTGCTAGGCAAATCCCCGCCTTATCTTAGCTCATTGGTCACTATAGCAACACCCACCCGTAGTCTGCGCTCCAGCGGGCATATCTCACTGGTCATCCCCAAAGCCAACACCTCCTTTGGCCGCATCCTTCCAGTTCTCTGCTGCCAATGACTGGAACAAATTGCAAAAATCTCTGAAGCTGGAGACACTTATCTCCCTCACTAACTTTAAGCATCAGTTGTCAGAGCACCTTACCGATCACTGCACCTGTACACAGCCCATCTGAAATTAGCCCGCCCAACTACCTCATCCCTATATTGTTATTTATTTTGCTCATTTGTACCCCAGTATCTCTATTTGCACATCATCTCTTGCACATCATTCCAGTGTTAATACTAAATTGTAATTATTTTGCACTATAGCCTATTTTATTGCCTTACCTCCATAACTTGCTAAATTTGCACACACTGTATATATATGTATTTCTGTTTCTGTATTTTTGACTTTGTTTTGTTTACCCCATATGAAACTCTGTGTTGTTGTTTTTTATCGCACTGCTTTGCTTTATCTTGGCCAGGTCGCAGTTGTAAATGAGAACTTGTTCTCAACTGGTTTACCTGGTTAAATAAAGGTGAAATAAAAAAATAAAATAAAGAACAGCATTAAACTCACAGTGTTCTGATAGTTTCTTTAATGCAGCAGCAAACATTGTTACTGATTCTCCCTCTTCCTGATGTCTCCTGTGGAACCTGAACCTTTCAGCATTAACTAGTGGTTCTGGTGAAAAATGTCCTTCAAGTATCTCCACAATATCCCCATATGTCTTATTACCTGTTCTGTCTGGCTGTAGCAGGCTGCCTAGTAAATTAAATGTCTTTGGCCCCATTACACTAAAACATGTAGGCACAATGTTGTCCTCATCCATGTCATTTACAAGAACAAAATATTCAAACCGTTCTGTATATGAGCTCCACTGCTCAATACTTTTATCAAACTGTCCAATGTTTCCAACAATTCCAATAATTTTTCATTTCTCAACAAGCTCCTGATTGTCACTCACTTCAATATTGTCCTCAACCACAGCAATATTTTCCTCAGTCACGTGATCTTCGATCACTTCACTCACTGACGTTTCCTCCTAAGTTCACTCATTTAGCAATTTTTTATTCCAAAGTTCATCTTCACAGTTGAATAAATGTCCTTTCCTTTATTCAATGTGGGGGAAAAAAAGTATTTAGTCAGCCACCAATTGTGCAAGTTCTCCCACTTAAAAAGATGAGAGAGGCCTGTAATTTTCATCATAGGTACACGCCACTATGACAGACAAAATTAGACAAAAAAAATCCAGAAAATCATATTGTAGGATTTTTAATGAATTTATTTGCAAATTATGGTGGAAAATAAGTATTTGGTCAATAACAAAAGTTTCTCAATACTTTGTTATATACCCTTTGTTGGCAATGACACAGGTCAAACGTATTCTGTAAGTCTTCACAAGGTTTTCACACACTGTTGCTGGTATTTTGGCCCATTCCTCCATGCAGATCTCCTCTAGAGCAGTGATGTTTTGGGGCTGTCGCTGGGCAACATGGACTTTCAACACCCTCCAAAGATTTTCTATGGGGTTGAGATCTGGAGACTGGCTAGGCCACTCCAGGACCTTGAAATGCTTCTTACGAAGCCACTCCTTCGTTGCCCGGCGGTGTGTTTGGGATCATTGTCATGCTGAAAGACCCAGCCACGTTTCATCTTCAATGCCCTTGCTGATGGAAGGGAGGTTTTCACTCAAAATCTCACGATACATGGCCCCATTCATTCTTTCCTTACACGGATCAGTCGTCCTGGTCCCTTTGCAGAAAAAAACAGCCCCAAAGCATAATGTTTCCACCCCCATGCTTCACAGTAGGTATGGTGTTCTTTGGATGCAACTCAGCATTCTTTGTCCTCCAAACACGACGAGTTGAGTTTTTTACCAAAAAGTTATATTTTGGTTTCATCTGACCATATGACATTCTCCCAATCCTCTTCTGGATTATCCAAATGCACTCTAGCAAACTTCAGACGGGCCTGGACATGTACTGGCTTAAGCAGGGGGACACGTCTGGCACTGCAGGATTTGAGTCCCTGGCGGCATAGTGTGTTACTGATGGTAGGCTTTGTTACTTTGGTCCCAGCTCTCTGCAGGTCATTCACTAGCCCCCCGTGTGGTTCTGGGATTTTTGCTCACCGTTCTTGTGATAATTTTGACCCCCAGGGGGTGAGATCTTGCGTGAGCCCCAGATCGAGGGAGATTATCAGTGGTCTTGTATGTCTTCCATTTCCTAATAATTGCTCCCACAGTTGATTTCTTCAAACCAAGCTGCTTACCTATTGCAGATTCAGTTTTCCCAGCCTGGTGCAGGTCTACAATTTTGTTTCTGGTGTCCTTTGACAGCTCTTTGGTCTTGGCCATAGTGGAGTTTGGAGTGTGACTGTTTGAGGTTGTGGACAGGTGTCTTTTATACTGATAACAAGTTCAAACAGGTGCCATTATTACAGGTAACCAGTGGAGGACAGAGGAGCCTCTTAAAGAAGAAGTTACAGGTCTGTGAGAGCCAGAAATCTTGCTTGTTTGTAGGTGACCAAATACTTATTTTCCACCATAATTGTCAGGGTTGAGTGTAGAGGTAACGTGGAATCACACGCAGGACACACAGAGATTCGAAACAGATGTCTTTAGTGAAGTCCGAAAATACAAGCCAAACACGGCAACAGGCCACAGGCGAAACATACGCACACTGGTGTGAACCAAAGTAAATGCGCACAACGTGCAGGACTCTCTCAAACAAAACGAAATACAGAGAGCACAGAACAGCGAACCAACTACTACACGTGACATCGAACAATTACACACAACACCTGACCAAACACAAGAGAACTAAATAGGACGCATAATGAACACTTAACAATGAACAGGTGTAACAATCAGACAAAACTAATCAAACATAGAAACATAGAACGGTGGCAGCTAGTACTCCGGAGACGACGACCGCCGAAGCCTGCCCGAACAAGGAGAAGGAGCAGCCTCGGCCGAAACCGTGACAATAATTTGCAAATAAATTCATAAAAAATCCTACAATGTGATTTTCTGGGAAAAAAATCTCAATTTGTCTGTCATAGTTGACGTGTACCTATGATGAAAATTACAGGCCTCTCTCATCTTTTTTAAGTGAGAACTTGCACAATTGGTGGCTGACTAAATCCTTTTTTTCCCACTGTATGTTCCTCCCCCTTTTAATCATTTTGTTTTCCCCGCTCCGACGTCCGTCTCCGAGTCCTTTTCTGCCGTCCATGACGATGTTAACTCTCTCTCTTAGCTAGCTAGACTATTCACCTGCCTCTGCTATCAATACACTATGCTAACATTAGCCTTTTCTGGACCACAGAAAATAACAGTTTTAAACAGTTGCAAAAACCCACTTCTTCCAGACAGAATAGTTCCTGTAGATTCAGACTTACTCATCGCCAATCTTTGTTATGTCTCGTTGTGTCAAACACGTCTGTATAACAATTCAATAATGATGAGACAGGAGACAGGAATCAGTTCAACCATTTATCTGGAACGTGATCATCTCAACACATACAAACCCCCCATGATGCTCTGCAGCACAACCCCAATATACAACAAATACATAGATAAGTAAATGGACACTAAATAAAACTCATAGAGGAATTTTAATGTTCAGTTGTAGAAAGTAGGGTCATGGGATAGGGTCAGAAAGGTCAGTATGTTTGATTACTGGTTCCAGAGGTGACATAACAAGCATAAGGTCCATTATAACACAGTGAAGTAGAGGTGGGAGCTAAAAGCAGACATGTACAGTGAGACGGTGTGAGGAGGTCAGGGGTGAAACACTAGATCAGGACAGGTAGAAATGGCAGGGCTGGAAATAGACACAGAGACACATTCTGATCATGGCTCAGACCTGACCTGAGACACCCAAACAGAAGATGCCATAGCAAAGTCCTGTCCAGTAGGCTATATGGGATTTCCTTTCATCAAAATCCTACACATGGTAATGTGTTCAGTGTGTGTGTTTGTGTTTGTGTGTCCAGTGTGTGTGTGTGTGTCAAGTATGTGTGTGTGTGTCCTGTGTGTGTGTGTCCATTGTGTGTGTGTGTGTCCAGTGTGTGTGTGTGTATGTGTTCAGTGTGTGTGTGTTCAGTGTGTGTGTGTGTGTCCTGTGTGTGTGTCCAGTGTGTGTGTGTCCAGTTTGTGTGTGTCCAGTATATGTGTGTGTGTGTGTGTGTGTGTGTCCAGCATGTGTGTGTGTCCTGTGTGTGTGTGAATCCAGTGTGTGTGTGTGTGTCCAGTATGTGTGTGTGTGTGTGTGTGTGTGTGTGTGAGTGTCTAGTGTGTGTGTGTGTCCAGTGTGTGTGTGTGTGTGTCCAGTGTGTGTGTGTGTGTCCAGTGTGTG
>NW_025535494.1:5000-72500 GCF_020615455.1 Coregonus clupeaformis | reverse complement strand
CTTTGTCAGTAGACCTGGTAAATGCTTCTGATTGGACTCATTGAGAGGCCCAATAGGAATCGAGGAACAGGTCCAGGTTTCCTGTCTCACTTTGTAAGGCTTCATCCACAGCACTCTTGTAGACAGTAACTTTACGCTTGTGTCTGATCCTCACAGAAAAGTTACTGGACGTTGATTGAGGTTTGGCCATTAGATTCTCATTGTTGTTGATGAATGAGAGGAACACATATACAGCAGCCAGAAACTCCTGAATGCTCAGATGCACGAAGCAGTACACCTTGTCCTGGTACAGCCCACATTCCTCTTTAAAGAGCTGTGTGCACAATCCTGAGTACACTGAGGCTTCATTGATATCAATGCCAGCCTCTTTCAGGTCTTCTTCATAGAAAATCAGATTGCCCTTCACAAGCTGTTGAAAGCCAGTTTTCCCAGTGACAGAATGCTCTCTTTATTCCAGTGTGGACCTGTCTCTTCTTTCCCAAGATACTTTTCATTCTTCTGTTTGGTATGAAACTCCACAAGGTGTGTGTACATCTCAGTCAGAGTCTTGGGCATCTCTTCTCTCTTATGTTTCAGCATGTGTTCAAGGACTATTGCAGAAATCCAACAGAAATCTAGAAATAACACAGAGGATATTAATATTACATCTGTTTTAATGCCTACACCTATTGTAGGACTGTTATAAAGTTTTAAATAAAAGTAATCTATTCTCTCTAACTGACTGTGTAAATGTTTTCATAATGACTGATTATATTATTATTATTCGGTGTTACTGATGGTATCTTTAATGTTGTCTATCTCTCTCTTCCTCACTCCTCTTCTCTCTGTCTAAATTAATCATTTGATGAGGTCACTAGTTGTTGTGTTAAGGCTGCTACAATATCATTGAGTTACACAGCTACTTTAGCTGTATTTTAGCTACAGCTTTTAAATGTTCTAAAACAGCATTCAACATGAGGCAGACAGCTCTTACTTTTCTCCAGTGTGTCAGCAAGCTCCTTCTGGTTCATTTTCCTCCAGGACGTGCAGTGTGATCTTCAGAGCCCCCCTCTCTGGCACTGCTCTCCTGCTTCTCATCTTCAGCATCCACCACTTCCTTATCCTGCTTCTGACTCTCAAAGCCTTCTGGGAGTTCTGGACTAAGAATCCTCTTGAACATCTTCAGCTCGTTCTTCACAAATGTCCTAATATTCTCTTCAAGTAACTGAAATAAATCAAGTAAATAAGTTAAGCAAGAGACAAAAAACGCTTTCTCATTAACACATTAATGAATGATTGACAGATTAACTTTACTTGAGGTAAACAAAAACAAATGTACATAACAGGACCACACTACACTGAAAATGGAGGCCAGGTCTGTTTGATGACTCTGGGAAGACTGACCACTGATAATCTCTGACTCTGATCTCTCCTGTTGGTTTCTGTGGACAAAACATGAGATTACATCTCCTCATCCAGGGAGTGCACACACACACACACACACACACACACACACACACACACACACACACACACACACACACACATACACACACACACACAGGGAGGGGATTGTTGTGTTTGTTTAATAATGTTTCAGGTCTATGAAAATGGAAAAAGGATTAGCCTATGTATTATGAAAACAACAAAAAGAAATGGTAAAATGGGAGAGGAGAAATGACTAGAGACAGTGTTTTTTAACTCACTGACCATGACCCATGAGTTCTTCTTACCTTTGTTCAGTAGAAAAGTCTCCCTCTCTAAAGTTTAGAGGTTGAGCCATAGACCGGTCACTCTTCATGGACACACAGCTGGGTACAGGGGAGGCTGGTCTCTCCTGCTTGATTGGACTTCAACACACACAGAGACAAACATTATTTCTCTCATTGTTTAAATCGCTTGATGGTTTATTTCAGAGAGAGCAAATAATGTAGTTTTCTTTGTCAAATGATATATATCTGTCTCACTCTCAGAGAAATAAGTAGTACTACTAGGTTTCACACAGTAAAATATATATCTGCCTCACTCTCAGAGAAATAAGTAGTACTGCTAGGTTTTACACGGTAATAATATATATATCTGCCTCACTCTCTGAGAAATAAGTAGTACTGCTAGGTTTTACACAGTCAAATGTAACAAATAACTACATTTTTAATAAACATCTGTACAAATGTACAAAAATTCAATACAGTAATATGAGATATGTACATAAAACATTTACATTTTCGTCATTTAGCAGATGTTCTTATCCAGGGTCTCACAACAGCATCTTAAGGCTAAGTTCATCATTAGAATCTATCTAGTTTATTGATAGATCCTTCGTAGGAGCATTGTTAAATCTCTGGAGCTGTTTCCCAAAACCATCATTATTAACGTTGCACTTGGAAAACGCTCATATTCTAACACCTGCCTCAGACCACTTGTAGAACAGCCAAGTGCGTGCTGTTAGATGCTTTTTGCCCTCCGCGTCACTTTATACACAGAAGATCTCCGCTAAACAAAAGAATCACATGGTTTATCCGTCTCTTTGTGACCGCAGATAAATTCAGAACAAAGTTGACTACAAATACAAAGTTGCAAATGTCTTTGCAATTGATTCAAACAAGGGAAGTACACAAATTTGGTTCAAATGAAAACCGAGATAACTGCATTACAGTATAAACAGTAGGCTATAGGCCTATTTCAATCATATTGGAATATATTCAATGTTCAATATATTTAGTTTTATTTGCTACTTGTAGGCTACTGTCTGTAATTTGTCTCAATATATTTCATGATGTGTAGCCTAACATGTGAACAATGATGTGCCGAATCTGTGATTTAGTGCATTTTTATTGGGTAAGCACTAGAATTAAACTACCTCAATATTTGCAGCTGTAGGTAGTAATATCTTTCTAGAAGCTGATCCGTGGTCAGTATTGTGAAATAATTATAATGTTAAGGAATGATTTTAATGGACAAAAACTGATCCGAGAGCAGCGGTCCCTTTCTTCGATCCTATCAGTATCGATACATGCTCCACCGGATCGGACTGATCCAGTTTCTACTGGTCTGCCTGCAGATATGGAACTCTGACCTGTTCACCGGACGTGCGACCTTGTCCCAACCTGCTGTTTCAACCCTCTCTCTCTCTCTCTCCCTCTCCTTCTCTCTCTCTATCACACCTGCTGTCCCGACATCTGAATGCTCGGCTATGAAAAGCAAATGACATTTACTCCTGAGGTGCTGACGTGTTGCACCCTCTATAACCAAGTGATTATTATTTGACCCTGCTAGTCATCTATGAACATTTGAAAATCTTGAAGAACGATCTGAACTTAATGGCCATATCCTCTTATAATCTCCTCCCAGCACAGCCAGAGGACTGGCCACCCTCAGAGCCTGGTTCCTCTCTAGGTTTCTTCCTAGGTTCCAGCCTTTCTAGGAGTGTTTCCCTAGCCACCGTGCTTCATCTGCATTGCTTGCTCTTTGGGGTTTTAGACTGGGTTTCTATATAAGCACTTTGTGACAACTGCTGATGTAGAAAATGTATTCTGGGAATACATATGAAGCAAACCAGGCCAGGGTTTGGGGTTTGAGAAGTCAATGAGAGGTAAAAATGACTTCCTTAGTTGTTCATTTTGAAAATGTTCTGTCTTTTTAAGTAGTTTAACAAACTGACACATTTTCATGTTAGTCAAAACAACTTTATATCGAAGGAGTGCCTTTTGAGTTGACGGCCTGCACATGTGCAGTTCGGCACAAGACGACTCATTAGACCCATTGACATATTTCTGCGCATGAGCTTCAAATCAAATCAAATTGTATTTCTCACATGCGCCGAATACAACAGTGGTACACTTTACCGTGAAATGCTTACTTACGAGCCCTTTCCCAACAATGCAGATGAAAAAGTCACAAAAATTAGCTAAATAAAAAAGGGAAATTGTTACATAATAAAATAACAATAATGAGGCTATAAGAGTACTGAGTCAATGTGCAGGGGTACCAGGAAAGTTGAGGTAATTGAGGTAATATGTACATGTAGGTAGGGGTAAAAGTGACTAGGCAATCAGGATAGAGATTACATCTCCTCATCCAGGAGTGCACACACACACACACACACACACACACACACACACACACACACACACACACACACACACACACACACACATAGGGAGGGAATGTAGTGTTTGTTTAATATTGTTTCAGGACTATGAAAATGGAAAAAAGGATTAGCCTATGGATTATGAAAACAACAAAAATAAATGGGAAAATGGGAGAGAGAAATGACTAGAGACAGTGTTGTTTAACTCACTGACCATGCCCATGAGTTCTTCTTACCTTTGTTCAGTAGAAAAGTCTCCCTCTCTAAACTTTTATAGGAGGATTCATGGGACCGGTCACTCTTCATGGACACACAGCTGGGTACAGGGGAGGCTGGTCTCTCCTGCTTGATTGGACTTCAACACAACAGAGACAAACATTACGTCTCTCATCTCTCTGAGCTCAGATTTGGAAACATAACAAGAGTTTCATTCCAAAACGCTATATATCCATATTCAGAAATGTTTAGTAAATTAGCTTCTATTGTTTACAGAAATTATCAAATAAATGGTTGTGTTTTCTCACTAGCTAATCATGGCATGGTGTTGTTCAATGACAGACATGTGTTTGTTTTAAAATCGATCACTTAATGGCTTCATTTCAGAGACAAATGTTTTTTTGCCAAAGCTATTTAGAGTTGTTAAACGGGTGAAGAGTGTGTTGGTATAACGGTAATATTGTCAAAAATTCCGCTTTGTAACAACCATCAGAATTGGTTAAATAAATATGCATTCCATTATATTAGGCAATAATGAAGATTAGGCAAAATGTGGTCGTGTCGTGAAAATTCTATTAAATGTCTTCCATTGCAACGAGTCCAGTCAGGGTGCTGCAGAACCCCTGCAGTACCTCCACTACACGATTGAGAACTCCTGATTTAGCAGATACTCTAATCCAGAGTGATTTACAGTAAGTGCATTCATTTTAAGATAGCTATTTATTTTAGAAATAAACATAATAAATTCTTCATAAAATTGTAATCTCACCTCTAGCGTTCGGTGTCATGTTCCCCAGAGAGACTCATTTTAGAGGCAGGGACCCCCCTCCTCTCTCTCCCCAGAGAGACTCCTTTTAGAGCAGGGCCCCCTCCTCTCTCTCCCCCAGAGAGACTCATTTTAGACCACTGACCCCTAAACAGAGATGCAGCATGTTGGTTGTGGTGAACACAGTGACAACTCATTCTAGAATGTCAATTGTTCTCTTTACTCATGATCTCTTAGAAATAAAACATTTATTAACAGACACATCAAACAGTCGGGTGATTTAATTTAATCACAGGAACATTGTTACGTTCCTCAACAAGAAATAAAACATTGTCTCTCAAACAGAAGAAGGAACTAACAAAGAGTCACCAACAACAACCAAAACGAAACAGGTGGTTTTAGGAGGGGTTCTGAAAGACACTCATGGGGGAGTGTCCACTAGTGGTGGGAATCAGAGGCTTTCCTGAACGCCTTGGGCTTTCACCAAATTGTGCCGAAAATGCCATTGATAGATTTGAGTCCAATAAACAACATTTAGTTAGAATGTGGGGTTCGCTTTTTGCCTCCAGGTTCACTATGTTTTTCAAAAACGATGCATATGTGGTATTATTTAGGATACTAAAGACAGAATATTATCATAGGCTACACTAAATAAAAACACATTATTTAAACAACAATGGGAAGATAGTGTGGTTCCACAGAAAATAATTGTTCAACTGCAGGGATTCAATCTTGTGCCTATGTTGATGTCTGATCCAAATCCCCATCCCTACCTGCTGAGCTACCATTCAGTGGCTACAAACTGGAAGACATCAAACTAAATGTGTAAATAAGGTGTCCAGTGGAGTAAATACTTTGCTTTGAAAAAGCACCGGCACCAGGGGAGAAATCAGTGAGATCTCTCGCATTTTGCAACACATGGTTCGAAAAGCATGAGATCAAACAAAGCTTCGGACGTCATTGATCATGTGGTAATGTTACTTTGAAACTATCCATGGCAGTGTTTCAAACACTTAAAGACTCCTCTCCCCTCAGCCCTCAAGTTAAGTGGACACTTTGATGACGTATCATGACGTATGATGAGTGGACACTTTGATGACGTATCATGACGTATGATGAGTGGACACTTCTGATGACGTATCATGACGTATGATGAGTGGACACTTCTGATGACGTATCATGAGCGATGATGAGTGGACACTTCTGATGACGTATCATGACGTATGATGAGTTGACACTCCTGATGACGTATCATGACGTATGATGAGTGGACACTTCTGATGACGTATCATGACGTATGATGAGTGGACACTTCTGATGACGTATCATGACGTATGATGAGTGGACACTTCTGATGACGTATCATGACGTATGATGAGTGGACACTTCTGATGACCTATCTATGACGTATGATAGTGGACACTTCTGATGACGTATCATGACGTATGATGAGTGGACACTTGCAGGGCAAAGGGTGAGGGAAGAATGGATGAATTTGAAATGGACCGCCCTTGCCCAGAAATGTGTCACTCGTTTGTCCCACGGTTGTGTTTTCAGTCATCATAGCGACCGTTCTCTGCGTGGGGCGTGGGAAATGCATGTTTCATCTTCAAACACTCGTAACCCTAAATTCCATCGCTATCGGAAACCGGCCCAGAGTGACTTACAATACAATTGCCATGATTATAGTGTATTTTAGCTTTTAAAAGACTTGAGTATTTCCTGTTGCTGCAGGATAATTTTCCTGCTGTGAGAAACTGGGTCAAATTACAGATATGGCATCTGTAAGTGCATTCATCTTAAGATATCTAAGTGAGACAACCACATATCACAGTCAAATATACAGGATACGAACATTCCATTCCAGCTAAACAATGGCGATATATAGCATTTAGCCAAAAAAACGTTTATTTTTATGCACATCTCAAATCCATTGATAAAAATCTGAGATCAGTAACGTTTGAACACACCGACTGCGTCATTGCATTTTGGTACCAGAAGTACATTAATTTCCAATGGAACGCTCGCGTTTGCCTTGAAGCATTGCGTTGCAGAGGCAGTTGCAGTGCTTCTGTGTGGTGCGTACGTTGGATTTATCGAACGTATGCGTCAAACTGTGTACATAGACGGCATGACAGAAATGGTAGCAGAAAGTGAAAGTTTAACTTTTGTTGCACACATATTTAGATGATGCTGCATACTATTTTGCGCTAATGACGCAGTCGGTGTGTTCAAAGCGTATTTTAGGTACCCATAAGCAATCATTTGAAAAAATTGTGGACATAGAGTTTTTGGAAAATGTACCTAAAAATTCTTAAACAAAACTGTAATCTCACCTCTTCAGCTTTGGTGTCATGTTCTCCAGAGAGACTCATTTTAGAGGCAGGGCCCCCCTCCTCTCCTCCTCCCCAGAGAACTCATTTTAGAGCAGGACCCCCTCCCTCTCTCTCCCCCAGAGAGACTCATTTTAGACCACTGACCCCTAAACAGAGATGCAGCATGTTGGTTGTGGTGAACACAGTGACAACTAATTCTAGAATGTCCATTGTTCTCTTTTACTCATGATCTCTTAGAAATAAAACAATTTACTAACAGACATATCAAAACAGTCAGGCTATTTAATGCAATCAGATGAACATCTGGTTACTGACATCTCTTCTCCATGTTAACTGTCAATAATAATAATAGGTCACTGTTTGTTAAAGGTAGTTATAGACAGTGCAGCAACACAAGGCCATGTCTCACACTTATTTGTATTAATTAA
The DNA here is from genome assembly GCF_020615455.1 of Coregonus clupeaformis. Classification (NCBI taxonomy): domain Eukaryota; kingdom Metazoa; phylum Chordata; class Actinopteri; order Salmoniformes; family Salmonidae; genus Coregonus; species Coregonus clupeaformis. Next base: position 64,685 of record NW_025535494.1, on the reverse strand, counting down.
AATGTTGGTTGTCTTTGAATCTGGAGAATGTAGACAGAAAGGCTAAAACGGGCATGATTGATCTGAGGGAAATCATTGATACATTCAGAAAAGTATTTTTGCAACAAGTAAGAGATGTTATGTAATGTAAAGTAGGCTAGTTTATAATATAAACTCAGCAAAAAAGAAAACGTCCCTTTTTCAGGACCCTGTCTTTCAAAAGATAATTCGTGAAAAATCCAAATAACACGTATCTTCATTGTAAAGGGTTTAAACACTGTTTCCCACGCCTACGTTCAATGAACCATAAACAATTAATGAACATGCACCTGTGGAACGGTCGCCAAGACACTAACAGCTTACAGACGGTAGGCAATTAAGTTCACTGTTATGAAAACTTAGGACACTGAGGCCTTTCTACTGACTCTGAAAAACACCAAAAGAAAGATGCCCAGGGTCCCTGCTCATCTGCGTGAACGTGCCTTAGCATGCTGCAAGGGGAGGCATGAGGACTGCAGATGTGGCCAGGGCAATAAATTGCAATGTCCGTACTGTGAGACGCAACAAGACAGCAGCTACAGGGGAGACAGGACGACAGCTGATGCATCCCTGCAGTGGCAGACCACGTGTAACAACACCTGCACAGGATCGGGTACATCCGAACATCACACCAGACAGGACTGGCAAAAAGTGCTCTTCACTGATGAGTCGCGGTTTTGTCTCACCAGGGGTGATGGTTGGATTCACGTTTATCGTAGAAGGAATGAGCGTTACACCAAGGCCTGTACTCTGGAGCGGGATCGATTTGGAGGTGGAGGGTCCATCATGGTCTGGGGCAGTGTGTCACAGCATCATCGGACTGAGCTTGTTGTCATTGCAGGCAATCTCAACGCTGTGCGTTACAGGGAAGACATCCTCCTCCCTCATGTGGTACCCTTCCTGCAGGCTCATCCTGACATGACCCTCCAGCATGACAATGCCACCAGCCATACTGCCCGTTTCTGTCGTGATTTCCTGCAAGACAGGAATGTCAGTGTTCTGCCATGGCCAGCGAAGAACCCGGATCTCAATCCCATTGAGCACGTCTGAGATCTGTTGGATAGGAGGTGAGGGCTAGGGCCAATCCCCCCCAGAAATGTCTGAGAATTTGCAGGTGCCTTGGTGGAAGACTGGGGTAACATCTCACAGCAAGAACTGGGAAATCTGGTGCAGTCCAGGAGGGAGGAGATGCACTGCAGTACTTAATGCAGCTGGTGGCCACACCACATACTGACTGTTACTTTTGATTTCCCGACCCCCTCTTTGTTCAGGGACACATTTTTCAATTTCTGTGGAACTTGTTCAGTTTATGTCTCTCAGTTGTTGAATCTTGTTATGTTCACACAAATATTTACATATGTTAAGTTTACAACAACAAAGCAGTTGACAGTGAGACGTTTCTTTTTTTTTCTGAGTATATTATAGCGGTTTGTGTATTGATATGCAGATGGAGGTCTATACCTCAGCTATGGCCTACATATCCTAGATGACCAGCCTAAACCTGTTCAGATCAGTTCCCATAACGTTATAACAGTAACAGTAGCAGGAGCCTAGTCCTGATACAGATGGAGGTCTATACCTCAGCTATAGCCTACATATCCTGATGACCAGCCTAAACCTGTTCAGATCAGTTCCCATAACGTTACAGGCTACTACCAGTAGCAGGACAGAATATGTAGCCTAGGCATGACATGTTTCACATTTCCAACAGAGACCATCAGGTTGGTCAGCATGATAAGTGATAATATATCAAAACCTACTCTGACTATTGAATCGTCTGTAAACGCACCTAACTTTCCTAATATAATAGTTCTATGTAGCCTAGACTTACAGAGTGTGCTCGTCTTTCCTACATATCAACACATTTTTCCGAACTTCTAATGTTACCGAGACATATGTGCCACAGTTTAAACAGCCATTTTGTAAGTGCGTAGGCTACACACTTACTTTAAATTCATATGAGGAAACTAGTGCGGCCGCCTGTTTTCTTGCAGATGAAGTAGAGCCTCTCATAGGGAACTCATTCAACCAGCCTTTAAACAACAGTAAATAAAATAGTCAAATGGTCAAAAAACAATGGTGTAAAGAGAATCTTGTCTCTAATATAGCCATGTTCATCAAAGACAGGTATATTTTTCTACAGATGTAGGATCTTAATTTGAGCAACGGTTTTGCTACAGGAAAATAATCCTGAAGCAACACGACATTTGAAATATTATGTGGATTATAATAAATTGTCATTTTCAAAAGGGGAAAGGTGGAACATTTTTAATTTCAAACTTCAGAAGCCTTTTTAACCCTCAAATAGACAACAAGTTTTAGTTCTCCTGCAACGGCTGATTAAATTAAGATCCTACATCTGTACAGAGCTTCGCTTTATCTAAATCAAGGCAGTTTGCATTATTAGCAATGATGTTGCAACTGTCAGCTGCTGTAAACCTATGTGATTGGATGTTATAGACCCCCACCATCTGAACAGTTTCTTTCCCCCATGCTGTAGCCCTCACCAAATGGTCATCTGGTCCATAGAGACTAATGGACTATACACTCTATGTTTCTCACCACATCAAGCCATCTCTGAACTGTACACTACCATCTGGTCCATAGAGACTAAAGGACTACACACTCTATGCCGCACACCACATCAAGCCATCTCTGAACTGTACATATCATCTGGCCCACTAGAGACTAAAGGGACTATACACTCTAGCCTTGCACACCACATCAAGCCATCAACTGTACACTACCATCCTGGTGCATAGAGACCAAAGGACTATACACTCTCTGCTTGCTCACCACATCAAGCCATCTCTGACTGTGGGAAAGTATTGGGAAGACAGAAGATAACAGTGAATATGAGACATGGGGGAAGGTATTGGGAAGGTTGAAAGATAACCATTGAATTTCCCCGTAGTATCGCAAACAGTAAGTTAAATTAGTCACAGGGGGTGTGCTAACTAGTAGTGTTGCAAAGCTCTTTTCCACCCACTTTTCTACATCATTCTCAAGAACAGAACCTGTGGTTTAATGTAGAAACATGTAGATACAACAGAAACAAGATGTGATACCATCTACTTCTCTTTTACCAGAACAGAGACATTTCCCAGAGGAGGCTGGTGGGAAGAGCTATAGGAGGACGGGTTCATTTTTAAAGACTTTGTTTTTATCTTTTTAATGACAGATCATATAAAACATGCTGTTTTCACAAACAGAAAAGTATTCTATGCCTTGTTACCCATTTTTTTTTCCCCACCTATTCTCAACTTTAATCTGCCAAGACAATGCGCCACTAATGAGTCTCTCTTTCCTCACTGAATAAATGACAAATGGATGAATGGGCAATAGTTTTGCACCTTACTTCACAATTGAATTTAAATGAGGCTTAACTGAATGATAAGGAGGGTGCAGATGTTGAATTCATTTAGAACAATAGTGTAAAGATGAGTTTGTGTTATGCCTGTTTATCAGCAGCAAATCATTTGACCACACGCCTGTGGGTTGATACATTTCTCTTTTATGTTTTACTTTGTAAAATAAACTGTTACAGGTCTGATTTATTTACTATAAGTCTATTACTGATCAAATGTATTATGGGAAACGAAAACATGCTATGTGTTGCAGTCAACACAATCTCACACTCAATCCTCAAATATGCACAAAAGCATGCGTATTGTGTGGCTGATTTTCGTGTGAAAATACACATTTTGTACGACTTAATTCATAGGAAAATACATTTTGGGGGGTGAATTAAGCCATACAAAAACGCACAAAATCTGTAAAATACTTGAGTGTGAGAATGTGTTGCAAAAAGTAGGCCTTTTAGAATTACGCAGAAACCTATCCTGATACCGAAGTTGATGAGTGAACAAATGATGCCAGTCAGCCTCACGGCCATACATCAAAACTACACCTAAACTATACCAAAACTCATTTCACACATGATAAGAGTTAGCCTATAGACCAGATTAAATAGTCTGATGAGTGACAATATTATCAGTTGTCAAATTGTCCATGAAGAGATGGACGCATCTTGTAATTGACAGATGCAGGGAAAAGGAGCATCTCTTTACCAAATCCTCCTTCAGAGTCACATGCAGGTAAAACATTGTGATTTCTATATAGTTTATGTATCTGAAACATATTCTGCAGTTTCTATGACACTTACCTTTATCAAATAACTCTAAATATTCAAGAGGTGCAGCTCTATTTCCCAAATGTCACTTTTTTCAACAATAACTCTGTGCTGTCAATGTATTTATCACATGACCACTCCAGCAGCAGCATTGCTCTGCAACTAAGCAGAAACTAGTAACATCATCCAGTTAAACATGCTGTTCTGTCATCAATGGATGAATGGCCAATAGAAACCAGATAGAAACTGATAATGATGCATGTGACTTCAGTTTCGTAGTATAGAGATTTCCGAAACCTACTTGCTCAATGTGTTTCCATATCTGGGGAAAGATGAAACCAGGCCAGTGGGTGAGAGACTGTTTGACTGGGATTTGAGACACGTGGAGCCTTACATGGGCAAAGGCAGAAATGGGACCATTAGACAGATTCTTCACGTCAATTTCCCTGTCAGACAAGTTGATTGGAAAGAAGACTATCCTGCTCAGAACAGTGAACAAACAAAGGCAGAAGCTGCTGGAAAAGTGATGGAGCGTGGTAAAGCAACACTCACGGTGTGATGGAGAGTAGGTAAGCAAACACTCACGGTGTGATGGAGAGTGGTAAAGCCAACACTCACGGTGTGATGGAGAGTGGTAAAGACAACACTCACGGTGTGTGATGGAGAGTGGTAAAGCAACACTCACGGTGTGATAGAGAGTGGTAAAAGCAACACTCACGGTGTGATGGAGAGTGGTAAAGCAACACTCACGGTGTGATAGAGTGGTAAGGCAACACTCACGGTGTGATGGAGAGTGGTAAAGCAACACTCACAGTGTGATGGAGAGTGGTAAAGCAACACTCACGGTGTGATGGAGAGTGGTAAAGCAACACTCACGGTGTGATGGAGAGTGGTAGCCAACACTCACAGTGTGATGGAGAGTGGTAAGCAACACTCACGGTGTGATGGAGAGTGGTAGCAACACTCACGGTGTGATGGAGAGTGGTAAAGCAACACTCACGGTGTGATGGAGAGTGGTAAAGCAACACTCACGGTGTACAGATGTTAAATAAATAAGTGTTAGCTTCCTCAGCACACATGCACCCCCACTGTTGCCACCGGCAGTGACCAGAAGAAGAAACCGGAGACAGTGACAGACTACAATCACACAAAGGTATATACAGTATCTCTACCATATACAGATAGCCTTCCCCATCTGCCAAACACCAAATAGGATCCCCTTTTATTATATTACATTCCTTATTATTACTATTAGTATTATCATTATATATAATTATAACCTTTTCTATTCTATTTTATTTTATGTGTGGATGCACTCGACCAGATGTCCAGACTGTACTCCTCTGTAAAAGGGGGGTACTCTCCTCTGGCCCTGTTGACTGTACTCTGTAAAAGGGGGGTACTCTCCCCTCCTGGCCTGTTGACTGTACTCTGTAAAAGGGGGTACTCTCCTCCTGGCCTGTTGACTGTACTCTGTAAAAAGGGGGTACTCTCCTCTGGCCTGTTGACTGTACCTGTAAAAGGGGGTACTCTCCTCTGGCCTGTTGATTGTACTCTGTAAAAGGGGGTATTCTCCTCCTGGCCTGTTGACTGTACTCTGTAAAAGGGGGTACTCTCCTCTCTGGCCTGTTGAGGTGTTCTACAATGTGCTCAACATGACTGCTATCAACACGTGTTGTACAAGCAATGCCTTGACAAGACAGTCAGCAGGAGACATTTCATCATGGATCTGGCATGTGAGCTTGGTGAGAACCACATGAACGCAGAGAAAGAAGCTACAGTCACCAAGCAGGCCGCCAAGACAGCAGGTCCTGCTCTCCTCATCCCCAAGAACCACAGCTCCCACTGGGGAAAAAAATACACAATGTCAAGACAGCAGGTCCTGTCTCCCTCTTCCCCAAGCACCACCGCTCCCACTGGGGAAAAATACACAATGCCAAGACAGCAGGTCCAGCTCTCCCTCTTCCCCTCTAAGAACCACAGCTCCCACTAGGAAAAATACACAATGTCAAGACAGCAGGTCCTGGGTCTCTCCCTCTTCCCCAAGAACCACAGCTCCCACTGGGAAAAAATACACAATGTCAAGACAGCAGGTCCTGTTCTCCCTCTTCCCCAAGCACCACAGCTCCCACTGGGGAAAAAATACACAATGCAAGACAGCAGGTGCACACCGAACAAGGCCCATGAAAACTGTGTGCAGGGAACCGATTTGATTTGTTTGTGGACCCGAAACATTAAGAGAAGATGTGATTGATTCATGCTTGTAAAGGCGCGGTACAGTGTCTGATACAATCAACACATTATTGTTTTTTTTACATCTTGTCATGAATATATTTCCACAAAAATGTATTTATACAATTCATCCTTTACAATTGTTCATGCACTGGTGCTTTGTTTAGGAATACAGCAAATCATTTCACCTGAACACCTGGCTAGTTATATTATTATTATTATACTTTTTTTTGATTTGTACTTTGTCAAAATAAACTGTAAATGGACTTTATTAAGTACTATAACTCTATTACTAATTGAATCTACAAATAAAGTTGATCAGATGGATTACACTGTATTGTTTTTATTGTAAAGCGAAACAGAAATAGGATAAGGGCGATTTTATTTTTTACTTTGTAGAATTAACTATTGTTGTTATTTTATTGAAATATTTCCACCAATATTTCTTCATGCAATTAATCATTTACAACAGTTTATGCACTATTTATCAAGCGTTTATTTATCAACCATGTTTGCACACCTTGCACCTTGCTGGTTGATACATCTGATCGCCATACTAAAGTGATCGCCTGGTAACTTTCTCTAGTGGGTTCTTATATGCTGAAAGAACAGGCGGTTCTAGTGTTAAGGACTGGTAGATGGGTGTTGCTCATGCATTCACTCATGCTGACCGGCTCCAGTACTTTGTTCTTGACTAAAGCGTCCAAGTCAGCCTTGACGTCTGGTCTGATGGCATAAGGTACAGGTCCTGCTTTCAGAAACGTTGGTTTGCTGTCTGGCTTAATGCTAAGCTTCCCTGTAATGTCGTTCATACTACCCAGCTGTCCATTAAAGACTTCTCCATGTTTCTTTAAGATGGCAGGTAGGTCTGTGTCTCCATGTGTCAATTGCCACTATGCACTGATGGCCAGTCCAGTGTGATTTTCTCCATCTAGAACATCCCAGTACTGATGCATAGTCTCCTTTCACAACATAGAGTGGCAGCTTTTTCAGTTTGTCTGTTTACCTGAACTTGTGACATCAGTGATGCCTCTCACAGTGACAGATTCACCTGTGTAAGTCTTTAACACGAGGTGCACTGGGTTGAAGTGGAAGGTGTTTCAGTGTCTTTTTTCACACAAGAAAACAGCTGCCCCGTGTCAATCTCCATACCCACCGGATGTCCCTCTAAGCAAGGGGGAGACATAGTAGCCGTGAGGCCGGCCAGGAAAAAAAAGTCAGGGATTTTTTCAGTGTGACTTCCTCGTCGATGAGTCACTCACCTCAAGTGTTCTCTTTTACTCAACAGTGTGAACATGTCTATGTGTCTTTCGTTGGGAATGTCTGTTTCTTGTTTCCTGTTTTTGTGATTTCTCTGTTCTCTTTTTGTTTCTGGAGACTTGTCCGATGTTGCCTTTTACCACAGGCTGGACAATCCATGTCCTACTCCAGCATGACTGCTGAAACTTTTATTTTATTTTAAAGGAACACGGACAAGAACAAATAGCAGCAGGAATGGTTATACAGCTAGAGACACAATACTGTTAAAATATATACAGAACAAATAGCAGCAGGAATGGTTATACAGCTAGAGAAACAATACCGTTAAAATATATATCAGTATATTATGGAAACTAAGTTATTGTCCAGATAAATACAATTATAATAAACCACGTAACAATCACCCACCTCAGCTGTAATCAACTCACCCCCTCCCCGACCCAACCCCTCACCTCTGGGGACCACCCCAACCCACCCCTCCAACCTCCTGGGACCACCCCAACCCACCCTCCAACCCCTCCTGGGACCACCCCCAACACACCCTCCAACCCTCGGACAAACCCCAACCCACCCACTCCAACCCCTCCTGGGGACCATCCCAACCCACCCTCCAACCCCTCCCTGGAACCACCCCAACCCACCCCTCCAACCCCTCCTGGGACCACCCCAACCCACCATCCAACCCCTCCTGGGACCACCCCCAACCCACCCTCCAACCTCCTGGGACCACCAATTAAATACTAAATCAAGGTACACATTTTCACAAAAAATGATAATTAACAGTCAATCTGTTGGGTAAAACCCACTACAGGAGTTATTTTAGGTTTCAGCTGCATTTGTTGTTTGGCCCCATGGATCCCTAGCAGTGATAGTTCTGAATAAATGATATCTATAAAAGTGCTGATCCAATGAGGTGTGGTGGTTGCCATCTTAGTTCCAACATCTCTCTTTAGCTGCTGTCCAACCTGACAACTCTTTCTTAGCTAGTCTCGAACCATGCACTTGCCTCTGCTAGCAATACACTGTGCTAACATTAGCCTATTCTGTACCACAGAAAATAACAGTTTTAAAACAGGTGCAAAAACCCACTTCTTGAGACAGAATAGTTCCTGTAGATTCAGACTTACTCATCACCAATCTTTTGTTATGTCTCGTGGGGTTTCATAACCACGCTCTGTATAACAATTCAATAATGATGAGACGGGGAGACAGGAATCAGTTCCAACCATTTATCTGGAACGTGATCATCTCAACACATACAAACCCCCATGATGCTCTGCAGCTCAACCCCAACAACAACAAAACATAGATAAGTAAATGGACACGAAACAAAACTCATGAGGAATTTAAATGTTCAGTTGTAGAAAGTAGGGCCATGGGATAGGGTCAGAAAGGTCAGTATGTGTTTGATAACTGGTTCCAGAGGTGACATAACAAGCATAAGGTCCATTATAACACAATGAAGTAGAGGTTGGGAGCTAAAAGCAGACATGGACAGTGAGACGGTGTGAGGAGGTCAGGGGGTGAAACACTAGATCAGACAGGTAGAAATGGCAGGGCTGGAAATAGACACAGAGACACATTCTGATCATGGCTCAGACATGACCTGAGACACCCAAACAGAAGATGCCATAGCAAAGTCCTGTCCAGTAGGCTATGGGATTTCCTTTCATCAAAATCCAACACATGGAAATGTGTCCAGTGTGTGTTTGTCCAGTGTGTGTGTGTCCTGTGTGTGTGTGTGTGTTCAATGTGTGTGTGTCCAGTATGTGTGTGTATTCCAGTGTCAGTGTATGTGTGTGTTCCAGTGTGTGAGTGTGTGTGTGTCCAGTGTGTGTCTGTCTAGTGTGTGTGTGTGTGTGTGTGTGTGTGTGTTCCAGTGTGTGTGTGTGTTCAGTGTGTGTTCTGTGTGTGGATGCGTGTCCAGTGTGTGTGTGTGTGTCAAGTGTGTGTGTGTATCCAGTGTGTGTGTGTGTGTGTTCATTAGTGTGTGTGTGTGTGTGTTCAGCGTGTGTGTGTTCAGTGTGTGTATCTCAGCATGTATGTTTAGTGAGTGTGGTCCAGTGTGTGTGTGTTCAGCGTGTGTGTGTTCAGTGTGTGTGTGTCCAGTGTCCAGTGTGTGTGTGTGTGTGTGTGATCAGTGTGTGTGTGTCCATTGTGTTTGTGTATCCAGTGTGTGTGTTTCATTGTGTGTGTGTGTGTGTTCAGTGTGTGTGTGTGTCTCAGTGTGTGTGTGTTCAGTGTGTGTGTGTGTATGTCCAGTGTGTGTGTGTGTGGATGCGTCTAGGTGTGTGTGTGTCCAGTGTGTGTGTGTGTGTCCAGTGTGTGTGTGTCCAGTGTGTGTGTGTGTGTTCATGTGTGTGTGTGTGTGTGTGTGTTCAGTGTGTGTGTCCATGTGTGTGTGTGCGTGTCCTGTGTGTGTGTGTGTGTGTGTGTGTGTATCTAGCGTGTATGTTTAGTGTGTGTGTGTCAGTGTGTGTGTGTAATTCAGCGTGTGTGCATGTCCCAGTGTGTGTGTGTGTGATCAGGTGTGTGTGTCCATTGTGTTTGTGTATCCAGTGTGTGTGTGTGTGTGTGTGTGTTCAGTGTGTGTGTGTTCCAGTGTGTGTGTGTGTCCAGTGTGTGTGTGTCCAGTGTGTGTGTCCAATGTGTGTGTGTGTGTCCAGTGTGTGTGTGTGTGTCCAGTGTGTGTGTCCTGTGTGTGTGTGTGTCAGGTGTGTGTGTCCTGTGTGTATGTGTGTGTGTGTCCAGTGTGAGTGTGTGTGTGGAGTGTGTCCAGTGTGTGTGTTCAGCGTATGTGTGTGTGTCCAGTGTGTGTGTAGTGTGTGTAAGTGTGTGTGTGTCCAGTGTCTGTGTCCAGTGTGTGTGAGTGTGTGTATCCAGTGTGTGTGTGTGTGTATGCGTGTATGTGTGTGTGTCAGTATCTGTGTGTGTGTGTCCAGTGTGTGTGAGTGTGTGTAAGTGTGTATGTGTGTGTGTCCAGTGTCTGTGTGTGTGTCCAGTGTGTGTGTAGTGTGTGTGTCCAGTGTGTGTGTGTGTGTGTGTGTGTTCAGTGTCTGTGTGTGTCCAGTGTGTGTGAGTCCTGTGTGTGTGTGTGTCCTGTGTGTGTGTGTGTGTGTGTGTGTGTTTTTCAGGGTGTTCCAGTGTGTGTGTGTCCAGCGTATGTGTGTGTGTCTAGTGAATGTTCGTCCAGTGTGTGTGTGTGTGTTTGTGTGTGTGTCAGTGTGTGTGTGTCCAGTGTGTATTTGTGTGGGTCCAGTGTGAGTGTGTGTGTGTGTGTCCAGCGTATGTGTGTGTGTCCAGTGTGTGTGTGTGTGTTTGTGTGTGTCAGTGTGTGTGTGTGTATCCAGTGTGTGTGTGTGTGTCCAGTGTGTGTGTGGTCCTGTGTGTGTGTGTGTCCAGTGTGTGTGAGTGTGTGTGTGTGTGTCCAGTGTGTGTGTGTGTCCTGTGTGTGTGTGTGTGTCGGGTGTGTGTGTGTGTGTGTCCTGTGTGTGTGTGTCTGTGTGTGTTGTCTGTGTGTGTGTGTGTGTGTGTGTGTCCAGTGTGTGTTAGTGTGTGTGTCCAGTGTGTGTGTGTGTGGATCAGTGTGTGTGTGTCATTTGTGTTTGTGTATCCAGTGTGTGTGTCCAGTGTGTGTGTGTGTGTGTCCAGTGTGTGTGTGTGTCCTGTGTGTATGTGTGTGTGTGTTTGTCCAGTGTGTGTGTGTCCTCTGTGTGTGTGTGTGTGTGTGTGTGTCCCAGTGTGTGTGTGTTCAGTGTGTGTGTGTGTCCAGTGTGTGTGTGTGTCCAGAGTGTGTGTGTCCAGTGTGTGTGTGTTCAGTGTTATGTGTGTCCTGTGTGTGTGTGTGTGTGTGTGTGTGTGTGTGTGTGTGTCCAGTGTGTGTTTGTCCGGTGTGTGTGTGTTCAGTGTGTTTGTTCAGTGTGTGTGTGTGTGTGTGTGTGTACAGTGTGTGTGTGTATCAAGTGGGTTTGTGTGTCCCAGTGTGTGTCTGTGTGTGTGTCCAGTGTGTGTGTGTGTCAGTGTGTGTGTGTGTGCAGTGTGTGTGTGTGTCAGTGTGTGTGTGTGTCCAGTGTGTGTGTGTGTCCAGTGTGTGTGTGTTTGTGTCCAGTTTGTGTGTATCCAGTGTGCGTGTGTATGTCCAGTGTGTGTGTTTGTGTGTGTATCCAGGGTGTGTGTGCCAGTGTGTGTGTGTGTATGTCCAGTTTGTATGTGTCCAGTGTGTGTGTATGTCCAGTTTGTGTGTGTCCAGTGTGTGTGTGTCCAGTGTTTGTGTTTGTCCAGTGTGTGTGTGTGTGTGTGTGTGTGTGTGTGTCTCAGTGTGTGTGTGTGTGTGTGTGTGTGTGTGTGTGTCCAGTGTGTGTGTCCAGTGTGTGTGTCAGTGTGTTGTGTGCCAGTGTTACCATGGTTATTATTTACAGGGACACTGAGAGTCATCATCCCAAACCCTAAACCCTGGATAGAGGGGGCTCAGTGAATGTGGAGTGGAATGTGTTCAAGGTGGGTCAGTGTGTCAGAGGAGACTCTGAGAAGGACAGAGTGCCCGGCTGGCCAGTCCAGATACCTCCTACTCTGTGGGAGCTGGAGGAGGGCACGTCTATGGTAGTGGACTTGTTAGTTGTGACAGGCAGAGTAACTGTTGCCAGAGACAGAACAGACCCAGGACTTGTCATTCCATCCAATCCTTACAGTCATTACCCCTTCCCTCTCCTGCTGATTCCTTTATATGCCACTCCCATATCAGCCCCCTAACCCACTCCACTCTACCCTCCCAGTAACAGTGCCCAGTCAGACCCTCTCTACACAGCACCTGTCTCTATAGACCTCAAATCTCTCTGGGTGATCGGACACGGCTGCTCCTCTCTCCTCCATGTCACCTTTCTGTTCTCCTCAGACAGAGAGAGGCGTCTGTTTACTGTGTTTGGGTCCAGTGTGAGATCACAGACATCTGATGGATGAAACCAGACACAATATTAGAAATCATCATCATCCTGAACAGTCAAACACACAGACACACACACACACACACATCCTGAACACACACACACACACACACACTGGATACACACTCACACTCACACCTCTGTGCATGAACACACACACATCCTGAACACACACACACATCATCATCCTGAACACACAAACACACAGACACACACACACACACACATCCTAGACACACACACACACACACACACACACTGGATACACACTCACACTCACACCTCTGTGCATGAACACACACACTAGTCACACACACACACACACACACCGAACACACACACACACCTGTATGCATGCAAGCACACACACACACACACACACACACACACATTTCTAACGTAACATGAACACGCCACACACACACAGACACACACATTGTCAAAGCAACTCTTTGTAAACTTTGGTGTCCCTGATTTGTGCTTCTGTAGAACTACAGCTGATATTTAATATGACCAAGTAAGTAATGATGGTGGTCTTTGACTTTGACATGAATTAAGACTTATTCTTAGTCATATTCTTCACAGCAGTCAACACTCACATTTTCTAAGTCCAGGTTTCATTGTGTTCTCTCCACCATGTTCCACACATGTAGCGGTAAGCAGAAGAACAGACAGTCATTGGGAGGGATACACCTGAACTCTCACACACACACACACACACACACACACACACACACACACACACACACACACACACACACCACACATACACATACACACACAAACAGCCAGCACATAACTTTGTCCAAGTGTGTGTGTCCAGCTGTGTGTGTCCACTGTGTGTGTGTGTGTCAGTGTGTGTGTGTGTCCAGCGTACTTGTGTCTGTGTGTGTGTGTGTTCTAGTGTGTGTGTGTGTGTCTAGTGTGTGTGTCCAGTTTGTCTTGTGTGTGTGTCCAGTGTGTGTGTGTCCAGTGTGTGTGTACAATGCGTGTGTCCAGTGTGTATGTGTGTGTCAGTGTGTGTGTATCCATTGTGTGTGTCAGTGAGTGTGTGTGTGTGTGTGTCCAGTGTGTGTGTGTATCCAGTGTGTGTGTTTGTGTGTGTGTGTGTCCAGTGTGTGTGTGTTTGTGTCCAGTGTGTTTGTCCAGTGTGTGTGTGTCAGTGTCTGTGTGTCAGTGTCTGTGTGTCCAGTGTGTGTGTGTGTGTGTGTGTGTGTGTGTGTGTGTGTGTTCAGTGTGTGTGTCCAGTGTGTGTGTGTATCCAGTGTGTGTGTGTGTGTCGTGTGTGTGTGTGTGTGTGTGTGTGTGTCCAGTGTCTGTGTGTGTGCCAGTGTGTGTGTAGATCAGTGTGTGTGTGTGTGTGTGTGTCCAGTGTGTGTGTGTCCAGACACACACACACACTGAAACACACACAAACAAACACACACACTGGACACACACACAAACCACACACACTGACACACACACACTGGTTACACACACACACACTGGACACACACACACACACACACACTGATACACACACACACTGGACACACACACACATACACACACACACACACACACACACACTGGACACACACACACACACACTGGACACACACACACACACACACACACACTGATACACACACACACTGGACACACACACACACACACACACACACATTCTTTATATAACTTAGTCCAAGTGGTGGTCAGAATGTTTGTCTTAACTAGCCTGATAACTCCAACATGTCTGATATGAACATTGACATAAACCCTCTACATACTCTGAGTTTCTCCAGTCTGAAGTGTGGATCCTCCAGTCCAGCAGAGAGCAGTCTGACTCCTGAGTCTCCTGGGTGATTGTAGCTCAGGTCCAGCTCTCTCAGGTGTGAGGGGTTTGACCTCAGAGCTGAGACCAGAGAAGCACAGCCTTCCTCTGTGACTAGACAGCCTGACAGCCTGCAAAGAGTCAAATCATATTAAAACAACACTTCTTATTCTTTGGTGGTCAAAATAGTGGCAGTATATTTTTTCTACATATTAAGATACATCAGTGTCCTGAAACCTGCCATATCTATTAATAAATTAATGAATGTTTCATTATTAGAAATTATCATAATATTGCTTGTAGAGAGAAACATGTATAGTACAAATATTTGAGTAGACTGACCAGAGCAGTTTAAAAGCAGTATCAGTCAAAGACAGACAGTGAGGTATCAGATTTAGATTGTATTGAGTATGCAGTCCACACCATATATAGTTTGACAGTGAAGCTAACATTTTAAATGTGGCTCTATACTCAGCATTTTGGATTTGAGATCAAATGTTTCATATGAGGTGACAGTATATAATGTCACCTTTTATTTGAGGGTATTTTCATACATATCTGTTTCACCATTTTGAAAAATAAATGCACTTTATGTATCTAGTCCCCCTATTTGAAGAAGTCATAAGTATTCTGACCAATTCACTTATAGTGTATTAAAGTAGTCAAAGTTGAGTATTTGGTTGTAAACTACGTTGGTTGCATTTGCAGTTTGTTTTGGTTGTGTTTTGGGTTATGTTTTGCCCGATAGTAACTGAATGGTGGATGATGACTTGAGTAATTTTCTGTCTAAGTGAGTAGATAACATGTTTCTAAACACTACTAAATTAATCCTGATGATGACATGATTAAGACAAATCATGAATGAATCATGAATAATAATGAATGAGAAAGTTACAGAGGCTACAACAAAACATGCTAACCTCTCACCATTACCAATAACAGAGGGTGTATGATCCTTGTTCCTCTGTAACTTTCTCATTCATCATCATTCACGATTCATTCATGATTATTCATAATCATAGTAGCATCCACATGAATGTTAGAAGTGTTCAGAAACATCTTCTATTCTTAATGACAATACAAGTGAAGTGACTCCAAAATGACAGGACATTATTCACCATTCCCAGTTTCTATTAGGAAAAACATCATCCAAAAACACAACCAAGACAAACTGCAAATGCATTCAACAAGTTTGTAGAATCACAAGCTTGATCGTAATCACTGCAGGTATGGAATATTGGACCAAACACTTTTTTATGTATTTTTATTTTATTTAACTAGGCAAGTCAGTTAAGAACAAATTCTTATTTACAGTGACGGCCTACTCGGCCAAACCCGGACGATGCTGGGCCAATTTTGCGCCGCCCTATGGGACTCCCCAATCACGCCGGTTGTGATAAAGCCTGGAATCGAACCAGGGGGTCTGTAGTGACGCCTCAAGCACTGAGATGCAGTGCCTTAGACCACTGCGTCACTCGGGAGCCCAATAAACTTTCGACTAATTGAATTTGTCCAAATAATTACGACTTTTTCAAAAGGGAGAACTAGATACATTAAGTGCTTTCATTTCTAAACGGTAAAGAATATATATGTATGAATATCCTCAAATAAAAGGTGACATTCTGTACTGTTGCCTAATATGAAACATTCTATCTCAAATCCAAGATGCTGGAGCATAGCGACCAAATGTAAAACTGTTAGCTTCACTGTCCAAACACATATGGTGTGGACTATGTGTGCCTGGTAAACACATGTGGATCTGGTGAACAGTTATCACTTGTTGACCAACTACAGGAATACTGACCTCAGAGTCTCCAGTTTGACAGTGGGGATTCCCCAGTCCAGCAGAGAGCAGCTTCACTCCTGAATCCTTCGGGTCATTGTTACTCAGATCCAGCTCTCCCTTCAGGTGTGAGGGATTTGACTTCAGAGCTGAGACCAGAGAAGCACAGCCTTCCTCTGTCCTCCACAGCCTGACAGCCTGCAAAGAGATCATCATGATTTCACAAACTGTTAATTTAACACCAGTAGTGTAGAAGGACAATGGCAGATGCATTTGGTTTATTCTTTTAAACAACATATAGATTCATCTTCCGTCTCCTAGAATGGTATGGTCATATTGTTATACTAATATGTACATCAATGCATTGATTCAATATGTTTTTCAATATATATCAAATACATATTATAATACATATATTTCTCTAAACTTAACATTTCTTCCTGATGATTAGTACTTAAATGTCATTTTATGTACTCACAGAGCAGCTCTGGAGGCTTTGACCACTGGCAGCAGCCTCAGAAGACCTTCCTCTGATCTGGAGTATTTCTTCAGGTCAAACACATCCAGCTCATTTTTCTGAAGTCAGCAACACAAAGACCAGAGCTGACCACTGTGCAGGTGACAGTTCTTTTTGCTGAGAGACTTCCTGATCTCAGGAAGCTTTGGATCTCCTTCACTAGAGAATGATCATTCAGTTCATTCAGACAGTGGAACAGATTGATGCACCTCTCTGGAGAGGGATTCTCCCTGATCTTCTCATTGATGTACTTGACTGTTTCTTCATGGCTCTGTGAGCTGAATCTTGTCTTTGTCAGTAGACCCTCGTAAGTGCTTCTGATTGGACTCAGTGAGAGGCCCAGAAGGAAGCGGAGGAAAAGGTCCAGGTTTCCTGTCTCACTTTGTAAGGCTTTATCCACAGCACTCTTGAAGAAGGTAAATTTACGCTTGTGTCTGAACCTCACAGAAAAGTGTCTGGATGTTGATTGCGGTTCATCCATAAGATTCTCATTGTTGTTGATGAATGAGAGGAACACATATACAGCAGCCAGAAACTCCTGAATGCTCAGATGCACGAAGCAGTACACCTTGTCCTGGTACAGCCCACATTCCTCTTTAAAGAGCTGTGTGCACAATCCTGAGAACACTGAGGCATCATTTACATCAATGCCAGCCTCTTTCAGGTCTTCTTCATAGAAAATCAGATTGCCATTCACAAGCTGTTGAAAAGCCAGTTTTCCCCAGTGACAGAATGCTCTCTTTATTCCAGTGTGGACCTGTCTCTTCTTTCCCAAGATACGTTTCATTCTTCTGTTTGGTATGAAACACCACAAGGTGTATGAACATCTCAGTCAGAGTCTTAGGCATCTCTTCTGTCTTGTCTGTACTCAACATGTGTTCAAGGACTATTGCAGAAATCCAACAGAAGACTGGAATGTGGCACATGATGTGGAGGCTCCTTGATGTCTTTATGTGTGAGATGATTCTTCTGGCCAGGTCCTCATCACTGAATCTCTTCCTGAAGTACTCCTCCTTCTGTGGGTCATTGAACCCTCGTACCTCTGTAACCTGGTCAACAGACCCTGAAGGGATCTTATTGGCTGCTGCTGGTCGGGTAGTTATCCAGAGGAGAGCAGAGGGAAGCAGATTTCCCTTGATGAGATTTGTCAGCACAACATCCACTGAGGTTGACTTTGTGACGTCACAGCATATCTTGTTCTTCTGGAAGTCTAGGGGCAGTCGGCACTCATCCAGACCATCAAAGATGAAAATAATTGTGTACTTGTCGTAGTTGGAGATTCTTGATTGTTTGGTTTCCATTGAGAAGTGATTGAGAAGTTCAATCAAAGTGTGTTTTTCCTTTTTTCATCAAATTCAGCTCCCGAAAAGGGAATGAAAATACAAATTGGACATCCTGATTTGCTTTTCCTTCAGCCCAGTCCAGAATGAACTTCTGCACAGAGACTGTTTTTCCAATGCCAGCGACTCCCTTTGTCAGCACAGTTCTGATAAGTTTGTCTTGTCCAGTTAAGGGTTTGAAGATGTCGTTACATTTGACTGCAGTCTCTGGTCTTGCTTGTTTCCTGGTTGTTGTCTCAATCTGTCTCAGCTCATGTTCATTATTGACCTCTCCTGTTCCACCCTCTGTGATGTAGAGCTCTGTGTAGATCTTATTGAGAAGTGTTGGGTTTCCTTGTTTAGCGATCCCCTCAAATACACATTGAAACTTCTTCTTTAGATTAGATTTGAGTTCACGTTGGCAAATCACAGCACGCTCATCTGAATCTAGAAATAACACAGAGGATATTAATATTACATCTGTTTTAATGCCTACAGTATTGTAAGACTGTCTTATAAAGTTTAAATTATAATCATTTATTCTCTTGTCTGTATAAATCTGTAAATGTTTTCATAATGCATTACACACTGGTGTGACTGATTTATATCATTATTGGTATTATTGATGGCATCTCTCTCTCTCTCTCTCTCTCTCTCTCTCTCTCTCTCTCTCTCTCTCTCTCTCTCTCTCTCTCTCTCTCTCTCTCTCTCTCTCTCTCTCTCTCTCTCTCTCTCTCTCTCTCTCTCTCTCTCTCTCTCTCTCTCTCTCTCTCTCTCTCTCTCTCTCTCTCTCTCTCTCTCTCTCTCTCTCTCTCTCTCTCTCTCTCTCTCTCTCTCTCTCAACACATCCCTGCTGCTACTTGATGAGGTCACTAGGTGTTGTGTTAAGGCTGCTACAATATCATTTAGTTACACAGCTACTTTAGCTGTACTTTAGCTACAGCTTTTAAATGTTCTAAAACAGCGTTCAACATGAGGTAGACAGCTCTTACTTTTCTCCAGTGTGTCAGCAAGCTCCCTTCTGGTTCATTTTCCTCAGGACGTGCAGTGTGATCTTCAGAGCCCCCTCTCTGGCACTGCTCTCCTGCTTCCTCATCTTCAGCATCCACCACTTCCTTATCCTGCTTCTGACTCTCAAAGCCTTCTGGGAGTTCTGGACTAAGAATCCTCTTGAACATCTTCAGCTCGTTCTTCACAAATGTCATAATATTCTCTTCAAGCAACTGAAATAAATCAAGTAAATCAGTTAAGCAAGAGACTAAATGCTTTCTCATTAACACATTAATTAATGATTGACAGATCAACTTTACTTGAGGTAAACAAAAACAAATGTACATAACAGGACCACATACACTGAATATGGAGGCCAGGTCTGTTTGATGACTCTGGGAAGACTGACCACTGAGAATCTCTGACTCCTGATCTCTCCTGTTGGTTTCTGTGGACAAAACATGAGATTACATCTCCTGATCCAGGGAGTGCACACACACTCACACACACACACACACACACACACACACACACACACACACACACACACACACACACACACACACACACACACACACACACACACACACACACACACACACACACACACACACAGGGAGGGAATGTTGTGTTAATATTGTTTCAGGACTATGAGAATGGAAAAAAGGTTTAGCCTATGGATTATGAAAACAACAAAAATAAATGGGAAAATGGGAGAGGAGAAATGACTAGAGACAGTGTTGTTTAACTCACTGACCATGACCCATGAGTTCTTCTTACCTTTGTTCAGTAGAAAAGTCTCCCTCTCTAAAGTTTCGAGGATGACTCATAGACCAGTCACTCTTCATGGACACACAGCTGGGTACAGGGGAGGCTGGTCTCTCCTGCTTGATTGGGCTTCAACACAACAGAGACAAACATTACGTCTCTCATCTACTCTGAGCTCAGATGGGGAAACATAAGAAGAGATTCATTCCAAAACGCTATATATCCATTTTCAGAAATGTTGGTCAATTAGCTTTTTATTGTTTAAAGAAATTATGAAAGAGATTGGTGTGTTTTTTCAGTAGCTAATCATGGCATGGGATTGTTCAACGACAGACATGTATTTGTTTAAAATCTATCACTTGATGGTTTCATTTCAGATAGACAAATATTAATGTTTTTATTGCAAAATGCTACATATCTGCCTCACTCAGAGAAATAAGTAGTACTGCTAGGTTTTACACATTCAAATGTGACCGACAGGCTCAAACTTATGTAGCAAAATTTGAAATTGTGTTTTTTACATTGGATAAAAGTAGAGACTCAGCTAGAAAAAGGTATATCATACACTACAGTTGAGGAACAATGGGAAAGTAATTCTGCTTTGAAAGATGATAAACTTGTAACCTCAATTTTGAGAAAATGGCCTTTCAAAGTTTTGGTACACCTACTGGAGAGCTCTTCTTTATCTACAGTGGTATTACTTTGGCAGATAATGTCACCCATCTAAATAAATAGTATATATATATATATATATAGTTAACTAAATGTATGGTGTTTTTGGTTTATGTCAGTTTCATTGTGCTATGCTATAAATTGTTATTTTATTGTTGTAAGTGGTAAAATGAACTAGAAAATGTCATATTTTGCAATTCTGAGTAATTACTACTTTAGTAAGGATATACTTTATTCAGTACTACTGCAGTTACTAAATAATTCCAATAGATGGCAGCATAAGACCATGAATGACATTTCAAAAGGTCAGTTTAGTTTTCTCCCTGGATACACCACCACCCCCTCACAGGAAAACTCCTGCACACGCTTTTTACTGTCCCTTTCCACACTGCTAACGCAAGAGGAATGACTGAAAAAAGCATTTAACAGATTACTGTGAAATAATATAATGATGATTCATGTTTATTATTAGCTGTTTTTATACTCATGTTTTGAAATTATACTTCATTACTATAACGATTATCAATAACCCTGAACATTAATTTAGTCACCACTGGTCGAGAAAAATGTATTTTCCTAGTACATTCATTGTCAGATTCATCAACCAGCAGCGAGCACTCTGCCTTCTAGCACAAGCGAGGGCATGTTGAGGTACATTTGCTAACCGGGAGGGTTGCATGATGTAATTCATTGGTGGGCTGGAAGACGCACTCTTGTCTTATCTATTCCGAGGTTGTTTAATCGATATATTAGATATTTAAAAATGCATGAATACTAGGGTTGAGGTTGGAGCATCTGACTAGTGATTATTTACCCGGGGTTCAACACCTGCTATAGTCACTATTTAATTGCTCTTCCAAAAGCATCACAGGCCCTAATACGAGATATATAGCTAACTAAAGTAATGAGTGACCATTTCAGAAAATCATGGGACATATAGTATTTGGTTGCATGCTATTTTATGTTAATCATATTGCTGCTTGTAGCCTATAACTGATGCTTCGTTGTCTTATGCTGCCATCTATTGGAAATATGTAGCTATTAAAAGTTATTAATTCACGTACAGACATTGGTGAGGCAGCTGAGAAATACAGTGTATTAGATCAGTCTCTTACAGTGGGGAAAAAAAGTATTTAGTCAGCCACCAATTGTGCAAGTTCTCCCACTTAAAAAGATGAGAGAGGCCTGTAATGTTCATCATAGGTACACGTCAACTATGACAGACAAATTGAGAAAGAAAAATCCAGAAAATCACATTGTAGGATTTTTAATGAATTTATTTGCAAATTATGGTGGAAAATAAGTATTTGGTCACCTACAAACAAGCAAGATTTCTGGCTCTCACAGACCTGTAACTTCTTCTTTAAGAGGCTCCTCTGTCCTCCACTCGTTACCTGTATTAATGGCACCTGTTTAAACTTGTTATCAGTATAAAAGACACCTGTCCACAACCTCAAACAGTCACACTCCAAACTCCACTATGGCCAAGACCAAAGAGCTGTCAAAGGACACCAGAAACAAAATTGTAGACCTGCACCAGGCTGGGAAGACTGAATATGCAATAGGTAAGCAGCTTGGTTTGAAGAAATCAACTGTGGGAGCAATTATTAGGAAATGGAAGACATACAAGACCACTGATAATCTCCCTCGATCTGGGGCTCCACGCAAGATCTCACCCCGTGGGGTCAAAATGATCACAAGAACGGTGAGCAAAAATCCCAGAACCACACGGGGGGACCTAGTGAATGACCTGCAGAGAGCTGGGACCAAAGTAACAAAGCCTACACACTACGCCGCCAGGGGACTAAAATCCTGCAGTGCCAGACGTGGCCCCCTGCTTAAGCCAGTACATGTCCGAAGTTTGCTAGAGTGCATTTGGATGATCCAGAAGAGGATTGGGAGAATGTCATATCGTCAGATGAAACCAAAATAGAACTTTTTGGTAAAAACTCAACTCGTCATGTTTGGAGGACAAAGAATGCTGAGTTGCATCCAAAGAACACCATACCTACTGTGAATCATGGGGGTGCAAACATCATGCTTTGGGGCTGTTTTTCTGCAAAGGGACCAGGACGACTGATCCGTGTAAAGGAAAGAATGAATGGTGCCATGTATCGTGAGATTTTGAGTGAAAACCTCCTTCCATCAGCAAGGGCATTGAAGATGAAACGTGGCTGGGTCTTTCAGCATGACAATGATCCCAAACACACCGCCCGGGCAACGAAGGAGTGGCTTCGTAAGAAGCATTTCAAGGTCCTGGAGTGGCCTAGCCAGTCTCCAGATCTCAACCCCATAGAAAATCTTTGGAGGGAGTTGAAAGTCTGTGTTGCCCAGCGACAGCCCCAAAACATCACTGCTCTAGAGGAGATCTGCATGGAAGAATGGGCCAAAATACCAGCAACAGTGTGTGAAAACCTTGGGAAGACTTACAGGAAACGTTTGACCTGTGTCATTGCCAACAAAGGGTATATAACAAAGTATTGAGAAACTTTTTTTATTGACCAAATACTTATTTTCCACCATAATTTGCAAATAAATTCATTAAAAATCCTACAATCTGATTTTCTGGAGAAAAAAATCTCATTTTGTCTGTCATAGTTGACGTGTACCTATGATGAAAATTACAGGCCTCTCTCATCTTTTTTAAGTGGGAGAACTTGCACAATTGGTGGCTGACTAAATACTTTTTTTCCCCCACTGTACCTGCCCCACGCCAATTGCTGGACTTTCACACAGAGGTTACTAGGTCACCCAATTCAAACCACATTTGAAAAATAAAACAAATGTGTCTTATTTATCAAGTGTTCTGTTTTGCAATTATACATATAATAAAATAACAACAAAATAATCAAAACGCTATTTAATACTATAATTGTATTTACTAAGATAATATTATTACTAAAATAGTTTCTAAAAAGTGTTCTAGGCTACCCTACCCTAGAATTAGGGGTTAGGTTACGGCTAAAATAGGTTATAAGTAGGGTAAGAGTTTCTGTATAGCACTTTGTGACATCTGCTAGTGTAAAAAGAGCTTTATAAATACATGTGATTGATTGTTAGGTTTAGGGTTTATATTAGGGGTGTAACGATCCATCTACTACATCGATGTATCGATTTATATTCATATGATCCAACTACATCGATCTGTGCTCGCTCGAGTTGGCCTTTTGGACAACATATATCGATCTAACATCGTTTTAAAATGTAATAAATCGATTGTATCGATACTAGGAAATAACCCATTGGATTTAAGCACGTCAGACTTTATATGCAGGGGTGCACATAACTGGTACGCAGAACGCAAGCGCGACAAAAATCAGGAATGCGTAATGCCACTTTTGTTACTACGCGCCTTTGCGTACTTGACCGATCTTCTCATCTAACCTTACACATGACATGTTGCTTGTCAACTACTGTCAGGGATGTCAAAAAGCAACAGACATTAAGCAGCTTCTTTGGCGTTTTGCCACCTACAAAGAAACGCCAACTGGAGCCAGAGCCGAAGAAAATACTTTTTCGGAAAAGTGGCTTGAAGCTAACGATGGGCGCACTGAAATGTGGTGCAAGATTTGCCGCTCAAATCCACATCTAGCAGACAAAACAGGTGCATTTTATAAAGGCTCAAGAATTTCAACCATCCTTTATTTGACAAACATGAAAAGAGCAAGGAGCACACGAATGTGGCGCAAGCCATTACTAAAAGCTAGCCGAGAATAAATGTCCAGTCGCCACTTGCCAGACAAGCTGAATGAAGAACAGCGGCAAGCTCTGTTTAATATTTTTCTCTTTCCATAAAGCTAAACACGCACGTCCCATGTCTTCCTATTCTGAGGATGTTCCTTTACTGAATGCTTTTTGATGGATCTGAGGACATCACAAAAACTGAGCAGGAAATAGTTTACATTGTGTCTGTGTCCAGCAACGGAGAGTTTACTTTGGACTTTATTGGACTGATTGAATTGGGTGCTGACCGAACCGCACAGGCCATAACAGACGGACTTGTGAGACTTTTGGTAAGTTTCATAATACCAGATGGTCTGCATGGAGTCATGAAACACTGTTAAAAATATCAAGACTATTGCCAGCCATTAAATGCAACTGGTTACCAGGTATTTATTTCAGTCACACTGGTTGAATTTTTGGCTAAAAGGTTACTGAATCGATTTCAAGTCACTGAATCGTTTCGGATCGTATCGTTCTAAATGAACCAATATCGTCCCTTGAATCGTATCGACAACCACGAATCGTGATACAAATCGAATCGTTGTTAAAACGAATCGTTACACCCCTAGTTTATATGGCAAAAAATAGTATTGTTTATAGCTCTCTTGCGCCTCCCTTTGGCCATCTGTGGGTACTACATAACTCATTCATTACATTTTTTACATTTACATTTTACATATTTAGCAGACGCTCTTTTCCAGAGCGACTTACAGTTAGTGAGTGCATACATTTTCATACTTGCCCCCCGTGGAAACGAACCCACAACCCTGGCGTTGCAAGCACCATGCTGTACCAACTGAGCTATATGACACTTGCTAGGCTCATAATCTGAGGTAGCAACTGCGTCAGATCTACAAATCCATTAGCTAGACCACCCGATTAGACAACAATCACCCCATTATACCCATTTGGTTTGCAACTCAGTGAACCTGCGCAGCATTCGCTCAATTTGATGCCTACGAACGAAGATTTCGATGCATATCAAATTACCCAGCAGCCATTTAGAAACAACAAGTCATCAGATTTTTTTTTTTCTTAATTAAAAAATGTATTCTGGCTGTTTAAATCGGCCACATCTTGAAAAAAGAGGACAGGGACATGCGTTTTGTTTAGATTGTACACTTTTTTCTTAAAACAAATATGGTTAACCATGACCAGAAAATGTTTAATGTTTGATGGCTACAGTGGCGGCTCCTGAAAAATTCTCAGGGGGGCAATTTTTCTGATGATTTAGGTGACCTACACACATTTAAAAAAAAGATATGTCCAGCAACAACATGAAGACAGGGCAGCATATAAGTCAATACCAGAAGCATTTATTGACTGATCTCAAAAGTGTTGGCTTACCAGGGTTGGTGGAGCCCTCAGTTTCATCTTTGCCTCGCAAAAGCTAACTCAAACACTCCGCAAAACGTCACACACTGGAATAGCCGGCTGAGGATGTGGCGGTTCTTGCTAATGTCGTAGTAAATATATTTGTTATAGTGAATATGGAATATGATATGTTGAGTAAAATGTTGTGCTAAGATCTATTTAGGTCAGGAGCTGGTTATAAGTTCTGTTCCTATCCAATAACAATGGACAAAAAGGGTCCTATCGTGTCAGCCTTGTCAGCAGGTGGCCAAGGACAACACCCACGCCATAGGCCTCTCAGTTCTTCCAACTCACGAGTTCTTGCTCTGAGGACACACACACACACACACACAAACACACACACACACACACACATCATCACTGTTAAACACACACACACACACACACACACACACACACACATCATCACTGTTAAACACACACACACACACACACACACAAAAATCCCTCTCTTAGGCTGAACATTTGAAGACAGAGAACCCGACTCAGAGACAATGCAACAGTGACACTAGCCTGGAGGGGACCTCGCCCAACTCATCAGGACCAATCAGAAGATCAGAACTACTAGATTCAACCTACTTCATTTATTGCATAAAATGTCTGCACACAATGAAACATTGTCTTCCAGATAACGAACGGGTCCGTGCACGCGATTCCAGATATCTTTACCTCTGAATAAACTGCCTTTATTATACCATATCCACCCTGTCCAAAGTCTCTACTTGGTCTCAGTTCTCCAGTAAACTTGTGATTATCAACACTAACCTCATCGTTGTGGCGGCGGACAGCTAGCCTGTATCCCTCATCCAGTTGAGTGGCAATGTTCACTCCCCAAAGCAGACAATCTCAAACAGCTATCCATGTGGGTCTTTGACAGCTCATGTTTCTTAATCTTTCCTGAAAGATGGTGCATGTCCGTTACACACCAGTCGCTGTCCAAGCGGTGCTGTCTGCCGTGCCGCCTTCAGGGTGAAAGAGTAAGCAGGGGGTAGCAGAAGACTGCATTAGCTACATCGCAGCCTGCTAGCCAGGTTTTTTCGTTCATACCAATTTTTGGAAAATCCTCGGGTGTAGGACTTTCCGCCTTTAGTAGAAACCTGTTGAATTATTAAATTTGGTCTGGGAGGTCCTAATTGTTTCGTTGCCAATTTATCTTGATTTGTTCGCCGACAAAAAGTAACTTATTTCAAAGAGACAATCGAGAGTTGCACTGAACGCTAAAGCCATCTTACCAGTAGTACGTGAATTGATTGACGCTGCTACCCGCTCTTTTCTTAGTTACGTTCATGGTTATGTTACGTATGACGAAAGCGCGTGGTGCAAGCCCTCAGAAACCCATAGAGATTGTATTGAAAGCTCTGATATTTGAAAAAAATTGATTTTACATGGGAGTCTATGAGAGACTTCTGGGCGATTTTCAACCTGACTGAAATCGCCCCCAAAGAGGGGCATTTGAAGCACGACTTTAGCCTGATTGGACATTTAGTGGCAGATCAGACGTCTAGATTACAACACTGATAACTACTGTTGCCGTGATATAATTGATTAGAAAAAAAAAACCTTCCTTTTCCCCGTTTGGCAGTGCGTCGCCCATATCGCCCTATTGAACACACCGCCCCTGGATGGCTATCCGCCAGCCATTGCCTCTTAAACTGTGTCTCACCTCACTATTGGTGACCACAACATGTACTCAGGTGAACAGTGTGCACGCTCACCAAGTAGCCGAAACCTTGTTAATAATAAGTTACCTGAGGTAAACCTACAGGGTTAGCGCTCACCAAGTAGCCGTAACCTTGTTAATAATAAGTTACCTGAGGTAAACCTACAGGGTTAAGCGCTCACCAAGTAGCCATAACCTTGTTAATAATAAGTTACCTGAGTACCCACATATGGCCAAAGGGAGGCGCAAGAGTGCTATAAACCCATACCAGGCGGTGTCAGAGGAAGGCCCTCAAAATTGTCAAAGACTCCAGCCACCCTAGTCATAGACTGTTCTCTCTGCTACCGCACGGCAAGCGGTACCGAGTGCCAAGTCTAGGTCCAAAAGACTTCTCAACAGCTTCTACCCCCAAGCCATAAGACTCCTGAACAGCTAATCATGGCTACCCGGACTATTTGCACCTGCCCCCCACCCCATCCTTTTTACGCTGCTGCTACTCTGTTAAGTAAGTATTTATGCATAGTCACTTTAACTCTACCCACATGTACATATTACCTCAACTAGCCTGGTGCCCCCGCACATTGACTCTCTGCAACGGTACCCCCTGTATATATAGCCTCCCTACTGTCACTTTATTTTACTGTATATATAGCCTCCCTACTGTCACTTTATTTTACTTCTGCTCTTTTTTCTCAACACTTTTTTTGTTGTTCTTTTATTCTTACTTTTTGTTTAAAATAAATGCACTGTTGGTTAAGGGCTGTAAGTAAGCATTTCACTGTAATGTCTGCACCTGTTGTATTCGGCGCATGTGACCAATAAAATTTGATTTGATTTGATTTAAACCTACAGGGTTAGCGCTCACCAAGCTAGTAACCTTGTTAATAATAAGTTACCTGAGGTAAACCTACAGGGTTAACGCTCACCAAGTAGCCCTAACCTTGTTAATAATAAGTTACCTGAGGTAAACCTACAGGGTTAACGCTCACCAAGTAGCCCTAACCTTGTTAACAATAAGTTACCTGAGGTAAACCTACAGGGTTAGCGCTCACCAAGTAGCTGTAACCTTGTTAATAATAAGTTACCTGAGGTAAACCTACAGGGTTAATGCTCACCAAGTAGCCGTAACCTTGTTAATAATAAGTTACCTGAGGTTAAACCTACAGGGTTAGCGCTCACCAAGTAGCCGTAACCTTGTTAATAAGTAAGTTACCTGAGGTAAACTCTACGGGGTTAACGCTCACCAAGTAGCCATAACCTTGTTAATAATAAGTTACCTGAGGTAAACCTGAGGTTTAACGCTCACCAAGTAGCTGTAACCTTGTTAATAATCAGTTACCTGAGGTAAACCTACAGGGTTAACGCTCACCAAGTAGCTGTAACCTTGTTAATAATAAGTTACCTGAGGTAAACCTACAGGGTGAACGCTCACCAAGTAGCTGTAACCTTGGTAATAATAAGTTACCTGAGGGTAAACCTACAGGGTTAACGCTCACCAAGTAGCCATAACCTTGTTAATAATAAGTTACCTGAGGTAAACCTACAGGGTTAACGCTCACCAAGTAGCTGTAACCTTGTTAATAATCAGTTACCTGAGGTAAACCTACAGGGGTTAACGCTCACCAAGTAGCTGTAACCTTGTTAATAATAAGTTACCTGAGGTAAACCTACAGGGTTAACGCAGGCAGGTCTCATTGATAACAATAGTGAAGCTGGCATTGACGCAGAACAATGGACTGGGAATAGAACGTTCTGAAGGCAAGTCGGTGTCACGGAGCTCAATAGAACTAATAGGAGCTGGTAGGGTGAAAAATGCCCGAAACATAAGGCCTGTTGTTTCGAGATTACTTCATAACCAGGGACAGAAGGTAATATTATGAAACTGGTCTCCATGGCGGATGCAATGAACTAATTTTATATTCAAAAGTTCAGTCCTTGGACACAGAGGATTAAACACTAAAGTTACCGTCCATCTAGTGAAGAGAGGAGAACCAGACAGAGGGGAGCGTAGGTAGCCAGCATCCGTCAATCTAGAGAGGGAGAAGCCCTCCACGGGATTTAACAGGTGGAAGAAACAACCAAGGATCTCCATCGGTCCACAAGAAATGCAGGCAGCCGGTGATGATGTAGTGGTAGCTAGGAAAACTAGGATGCTGCCTTTAGAGTAGCTAGCTTTGCTAGCTGTACCCGACTAGCTTGGATGGCTAGCAGGTCGTTTTGTCTGTCCCTCGAGGATGATGACGAATCCGGTGAACCACAAGATGAAACAAGGATAGCGAGTGAAAAGGATCTGGCTACACTCATACTGTCTCCCTGACCGTAAAGCAAAAAGCAAATTGAACAATAAACTTCGGCATCTCAACACTGTAACGAACTCTGTCGTTGTTCCCCAACATCACCTCAGACCACTCTGCGCGCGACAACTGGACAATATGCTTGGCGCCAAACCGTGACGTGGACGCGGACAGTTCTGTACGGGACGCGGACAGTTCCAGAACGTGGACATGAGCAGTGCCACACAATAAACTAAACCCAGTCTTTACAGTGGCTTACATTAGTAATATTCATTTTTATTATGGAAAACAAAATGATTCGTTTTTTAAAACAATGTTTTGAGATCTGGGCCCATATCCAAAAAGCGTCTCAGAGTAGAAAATGTGTCGTATAAGTGCTGAGAATAAAGCCATTTTAGTCCTACTCTTATGGGTATAAATTAAAGCTATGCATGAAGCCTCTTTATTCATAAGCGTCCCACCTAGTTGGCAGATATTTAGGACACCTCATGAGCTGTACTAACCAGTTAAGAGGTACCAGCAGGTGTCTTGATAATAGAAACATGCAGCGAGTCAGTGGTTCCTGTGCCACATGTAATTGCTTTGGAGCAGTGGTGACCTGTCATTCAGGGCAGAGCCCCCTATTTAGCAGATGCTCTTACCCAGAGCGATTTACAGTAAGTGCATTCATCTTAAGATAGCTAGGTGAGACAACCAGATAATACAGTCAAATATACAGGATATGAACATTCAAATTCAGCTAAACAATGGATATATAGCGTTTTGCAATAAAAATAATAATAATTATCTACATCTAAAATCTATTAATTAAACATCTGAGAACAGTAATATTGAAGGTACCCATAAGCAACCATTTCTGATTATTGTGGAAATAGCATTTAGGAAATAAACTCTTAATAATTCTTAAACAAAATTGTCATCTCACCTCTTAGCTTTGGTGTCATGTTCCCCAGAGAGACTCATTTTAGAGGCAGGGCCCCCCTCCTCTCTCTCTCCCCAGAGAGACTCATTTTAGACCACTGACCCCTAAACAGAGATCCAACATGTTGGTTGTAGTTAACACAGTAATTCTTGAATGTGAATTGTTATCATTTATTAATTATCTCTTACAAAACATTTACTAACAGACATATTGAAACAGTCAGGCTATTTAATGCAATCAAATGAACATCTGGTTGTGACATCTCTTCTCCATGTTAACTGTCAATAATAATAATAATTCACTGTTTGTTAAGGTAGTTATAGACAGTGCAGCAACACAAGGCCATGTCTCACACTTATTTGTATTCATTAAAAGTCAGCCAATTATTATCTTTAAATCTGTTCTTTTCTAAACGTATCTGAGAATGTAGACAGAAGGGCTAAAACGGGCTTGATTGATCTGGGGGATCAGTGATCTATACAGAAAGCTTTTTTGCAACAATTAAGATATGTTTTATTATTTAAAGTAGGCTAGGTTATAATGTATAACAGTATTTTTTTGTGTAAAGCAGATCAAGGTCTATACCTCAGCCAGTGGTGACCCGTCATTCAGGGCAGGTGGCATTTCCTGTTTTTGCATGTTATTTTGGCATTAATACGTGTCACATATCAGTTTGCAAAAAAATTTTAAAATAATATATATATAATTGAGTTAATAAAGCCGCAAAAAAACATGGTCTCTTTTTTTGTTTTCTTGAGTAAGGCAGCTCCAAAATGCAGGTGTTTCAGCCTAGCTCAGTGCTTTCTGTGGTGGTGGGTCAAGCCAGAAGACAATACAGAGCATTGCTACCGTGATTGGCTCAGTGTTCTGTCACTCATGGGGACACTACGTCACCGCCAAGTCTAAGGGTAGAGCTAGAAAATTCAAGCCCATTGGGTGCTGCCAAGAGTTACATTAGAAGTGCCCATTCAAGAAGGTCATTGGCCACAGATAAAATGACGTCAAATCACATTATATCTACAGTAGCTTTGATTGGACTGATCATGTCAACATCATACTTTCAAAATCTTAGCCAGCAGTCATCATCACGAATCAAGTTGACAATCTACAGGCAAATCCTTTTTAATCCTTGTCATATGAAGAGAAATAATGAAGAGAAATGATAGGACAGCTGTTGGGACTCTGCTGTTGGGACTCTGCTGTTGGGACTCTGCTGTTGGGACTCTGCTGATGGGACTCTGCTGTTGGGACTCTGCTGTCGGGACTCTGCTGTTGGGACTCAGCTTTATGTAGGCCCTAACAGTTTGTGGGCACTGTTTGTCACCGTTATAGTGCAATGAATGTATTGTTTAGTGTTGTGTTGTGGAGTGGCTTTGCTGGCATGCATCCCCCCTTTATTTATGTTTTGCCCCACCAAGATTGACATGCTAAAATCACCACTGACCTCAGCTATAGCCTAGATGACCAGCCTAAACCTGTTCAGATCAGTTCCCATAACGTTATAACAGTAACAGTAGCAGGAGCCTAGTCCTGATACAGATGGAGGTCTATACCTCAGCTATAGCCTACATATCCTAGATGACCAGCCTAAACCTGTTCAGATCAGTTCCCATAACGTTATAGACCTAATAGTAGCAGGACAGAGCTTGTAGCCTAGGCATGGTCTTTTACACACCATTTCAAACGGAGACCATCAGGTTTGTCAGCATGATAAGTGATCATAGCTCAAATCTACTCTGACTATTGAATGTCTGACGTCGACCTAACCTTATAATAGTAAGTAGTTTAGCCTAGACCTACGAGAGTCTGCCCGTCTTTCCTACATATCAACACATTCATCCGACTTCTAATGTTACCGAGAAATCTGCCACAGTTTCAACAGCCATTGTGTAACTGTGTAGGCTACACTTACTTTCACGTTCATATGGGGAAATCACATAACTTCTTACAGTCGCTGGTGCAGCCGCCTGTTCTCTTGCAGATGAAGTAGCTTTTATAGGCGACTCATTCAACCAGCCTAAACAACAGTAAATAAAAGATGTCAAATGGTCAAAAGTCAATCCTGATATAGCCATGTACATCAAAGAGAGGTGTATTGCTACAGATGTAGGATCTTAATTTTAGCCAGTTTGCTACAGCAGGAAAATAATCCTGCAGCAACAGGACATTTTAATTATTATGGGAATGGCCGGCAGGGATGTAGCT
The DNA here is from genome assembly GCF_020615455.1 of Coregonus clupeaformis. Taxonomy (NCBI): domain Eukaryota; kingdom Metazoa; phylum Chordata; class Actinopteri; order Salmoniformes; family Salmonidae; genus Coregonus; species Coregonus clupeaformis. The sequence continues at coordinate 32,060 of NW_025535494.1, read as the reverse complement.
CAGTTGGTAGAGCATGGCATTTGCAACGCCAGGGTTGTGGGTTCGATTCCAGTATAAAAAAATAAAATGTATGCACTCGCAATGTATGTAAGTCGCTCTGGATAAGAGCGTCTGCCAAATGACTAAAATGTAAAAAATCACCATGTAGAATTATGTGTACAGATGTAGGATCTTAATTTGATCACCCCCACTGCAGAATAACTTTCCCTCAACGCAGTACATGTAAAACTTGTAGTGTATTTGAGGTTTTAAAAGGCTTCGAAGTTTGTAATTTCCACTTAGAAATGGCAGACTTGAGTTTCCCTTACTAAAAATGTATCAACCGCTACAAAAATGTCCACTAATTATAATTCACATTTCCTGTTGCTGTAGGAATATTTTCCTGCTGTAGCAAACTGGCTCAAATTAAGATCCTACATATGTATGTGCAAATGTTTTTGGTGAATAAAGTTGATTCTGATTCTGCAAAGGTTGAGTCTCTAGATTCCCTTGCTGCTCTGGGGGAAATAATGAAATGGAAATCATGGGCCGATTTAAACTGGGCCTGGTTATCTCCAAACTTTGAGACCATGTCATTTGTTATATTTCACCAAATTGATAAAGGCAGCTAGAAGGCTGAACCCAGAAGACATCTCTAAATCAACACTTACTGATATTATCCTAAAATCCTTTCACTCATATTGTTGTGTCTCTTTGTTCAACGGACGTCGGGTAGCCTGTGATATTAATATTGTATCAAACAGCGGGGCAGGGCAGTGAACCCAGGTCACTGGCCAAAACTAGGTTAACCCTATTGCTGCGATGGGAATTGTAACCTGTCTCACACTGCCCCCTATAAAAGCCAGTGTCGTGCTCGACTACTCAGACCCCTCACACATCCGGGCCGTGCAATCTGATGGCCTCACAGACACCATACTACTTCTGACACCAATGTAGCAAAACAGCGGGGCAGGGAAGTGAACCCAGGTTGCACTTGTAAAAAGGCAAACAACCTACGCATCGCTCCACTGGCACCAATTAGGGTTACTTGGTTGGAATTGCATCATAGTACATGGGAATAATGATGCATTTTATTTAGTAAAGTGGTTTCTTGCATCAAACACAACAACATTTTCAGTCACCTCCTCCTAGTGTGAAGGACAAGTAGATAAACAGGTTAATGTCAAGCTCTGCATGTTTTTTGGAATGTCTCATGGAATGTAGGCTTACATTGAACACCACACATTGGCTGCTACTGTAGGCTGAATGATAGAACAGCTATTTCCATGTTAAATGTTATTGGAGGCCTTTTTTACATTATGATCAAATAGCCTACTTGGTCTCTGTTAAAACTGTAACTTAAAGTGGGTACAGCCTCAGTGTTCACAGTAAACTCACGCCGGAAGTTGCACGGATCGCTACACTATAGTAGAACTATGATACAATTACATTTATCATACGAAATGTGAAATGTAGAACTATGACGAATGAATATTGATGTATTGAATTCACAGGAGGTTGGTGGCACCTTAATTGGGGAGGACGGGCTTGTGGTAATGGCTGGAGCTGAATAGGTGGAATGGTATCATTAATATGAGCCGTCCTCCCCCTCAGCAACCTCCACTGATTGGATTTGACTTGCCCACGTCCAGTTAGCACCATTTTGTATGATTAAACTGTCAAGTCATTATATATTTTCCGTTCTGAGAGCACCTTCCTGATGACTGGCACTCTGTACATTCCTATGGATGAGGCCTGTGCTGGAATGTGAAGCTAACTGAAGCTAGCTAACTTTAGAAAACCAGTATATCTAGCTTGCATCATAGTCCACCCCTCAGGCTAAGTTCAGGTTACAGCATTAGGCAGACATCAACAGCCGAGTTGTAGGCTTCTACCTGGGTCGTATTCATTAGTTTACACAGCAGCCAACAGTTTTGCAACAATTCATAAACAGTTTACTCCAAACGCTGTACAACGTGACCTAAGCGGTTTCTGTTGCCAAACGTTTTCTACGGTGGACACTAATGAACACACACAACCTGTTTTGAGGAAGTGTAAGTTGTTGTTAGTCTTTCCACAGTATTTATTTGTCTCTCTTTCACACAACATACCTTCCTGAGTGAAAAGAGTTAACAGTAGATTAGAAAGAGAAAATGTTGTTGCTTGTTGTGTTTTAAGCCTGTTTTGAGAAGACAAGTCTATAGACCTATGATACAGTACACTCTTAGAAAAAAGAGTTCCAAAAGGGTCCTCTGGCTGTCCCCACAGGAGAACGTTTTGGGATCCAGGTAGAACCCTTCTGGCTTCCATGTAGAACCCTCTGTGGAAAGGATTCTTCATGGAACCCAAAAGGGTTCTACCTAGGACCAAAAAGGGTTCTACAAAGGGTTCTCCTATGGGGACAGCCAAAGAACCCTTTTAGATTCTTGATAGTGTAGGAGTGATCACCCTGGGGCACTCAGATGGAAACAGAAACGAATTCACCCCACCGCATCTAATTTATATCCAAAACATGTTAAGGAGAGTAGCCCTATTATAACACTGTCCACAAAACATATAATCAACTATATTAATACACATAACAATATCATCAACTATATTAATACACATAACAATATCATCAACTATATGAATACATAACAATATCATCAACTATATTAATACACATAACAATATCATCAACTATATTAATACACATAACAATATCATCAACTATATTAATACACACAACAATATCATCAACTATATTAATACACATAACAATATCATAAACTATATTATACACACAACAATATCATCAACTATATTAATACACATAACAATATCATCAACTATATTAATACACATAACAATATCATCAACTATATTAATATCATAACAATCGTACGTCTTACCTTTTATATGTCTCTCAATAGAAGTAGAGTCTGGAATTATCATTCGGTGGTGGAAAGTTCCTTTAGTTTGTTCTGCTCATTTCCATATCAGGTTCTACCTGTTCTCTCTCCCACTCCCTGTCTCTTTATAGCTCTTACAATGTGCCTTGGCATACATTCTACAAGTGTCTGGAACTCCAAATGTAGTTCTGATTTAGTGTTCCAAATGAAAACAATTTGATTAAACAGGTTAATATGGTTAAAATACATTAAGACTGAGTAATGCTGTGATTGTTTTAATTATTTTGTATTGAAATGTTTGACTTTATTTTCCCTATGTCCTTTCAATATAGGAACAATTTGTGAAATGACAGCCTTCTGTAAATATGGACAAAAGTCTATGGATTCATTTGATGGTATGTGTCTTGCAACATTATGTAAAATGACAGGTTGAGAAACACTGCATCTTCCTAGGTGCATATGTGAGAAGGAACGCAAACTGTCTCCCTATGTGTGTGCCATCCCTAAACATCAAGTGTTTGTGGTTCATTAACATGTTTATTGTCAAGGTTGAAAAAAGAAAAAAGAAAAAAAAGTATCTTGAACTCTATTGGAGGGATGTGACATCATTCTTCCACAAGAAATTCCATAATTGAGTGTTTTGTTGATGGTTGTCTTCCATTGGGTTGAGACCTGGTGACTGAGACGGCCATGGCATATTGTGAAACATCAGCAAGTTCAGCAGTCTTCATCAATGAAGCTCCTGCCAAACGTGCCCCGACAATCACCAGTCATTGAAGCTCTTCCCGAGCAGGGTCACCGTCTCTCTTCATTGCAGCTCCTCTCTCCCCAGGGGTAGCAACTCCTCTCTCCCCAGGGGTATCAGCTCCTCTCTCCCCAGGGTATCAGCTCCTCTCTCCCCAGGGGTAGCAGCTCCTCTCTCCCCAGGGGTATCAGCTCTCTCTCCCCAGGGGTAGCAGCTCCTCTCTCCCAGGGGTATCAGCTCCTCTCTCCCCAGGGTAACAGCTCCTCTCTCCCCAGGGGTAGCAGTTCCTCTCTCTCCTGGGGTAACAGCTCCCTCTCTCCCCAGGGGGTAACAGCTCCTCTCTCCCCAGGGGGTAGCAGCTCCTCTCTCCCCAGGGGTAACAGCTCCTCTCTCCCCAGGGTAACAGCTCCTCTCTCCCCAGGGGTAACAGCTCCTCTCTCCCCAGGGTAGCAGCTCCTCTCTCCCAGGGTAACAGTTCTCCTCTCTCCCCAGGGGTAGCAGCTCCTCTCTCCCCAGGGTAACAGCTCCTCTCTCCCCAGGGGTAGTAGCTCCTCTCTCCCCAGGGGTAGCAGCTCCTCTCTCCCCAGGGGTATCAGCTCCTCTCTCCCCAGGGGTAACAGCTCCTCTCTCCCCAGGGGTAACAGCTCCTCTCTCTCCCAGGGGGTAACAGCTCCTCTCTCCCCCAGGGGGTAACAGCTCCTCTCTCCCCAGGGGTAGCAGCTCCTCTCTCCCCAGGGGTAGCAGCTCCTCTCTCCCCAGGGGTAGCAGCTCCCCTCTCCCCAGGGTAGCAGCTCCTCTCTCCCCAGGGTTAGCATCTCCTCTCTCCCCAGGGCTAGCAGCTCCTCTCTTCCCAGGGGGTGTAACAGCTCCTCTCTCCCAGGGTAGCAGCTCCTCTCTCCCCAGGGGTAGCAGCTCCTCTCTCCCCAGGGGTAGCAGCTCCCTCTCCCCAGGGGTAGCAGCTCCTCTCTCCCCAGGGGTAACAGCTCCTCTCTCCCCAGGGGTAGCAGCTCCTCTCTCCCCCAGGGGTAGCAGCTCCCCCTCTCCCCAGGGGTATCAGCTCCTCTCTCCCCCAGGGGTAACAGCTCCTCTCTCCCCAGGGTAACAGCTCCTCTCTCCCCAGGGGTAGCAGCTCCTCTCTCCCCAAGGGTAACAGCTCCTCTCTCCCCCAGGGGTAACAGCTCCTCTCTCCCCAGGGGTAGCAGCTCCTCTCTACCCTAGGATTTGAAGACATCGGTGGCTTAGCCCACAGCCAGTAGGAGGGTCCAGGAAGGAATTTCAACAGCTAAATCCAGGAATACATCACCAGTGTATTGCCAAAAACCACTCAAGAACTTCAAATATAGACTCTGACCTGTCCAATGAGCCAAACTGATTAAATAATCCCACAGTACCTAAACACTCTTTCTCTCTCTCTCTCTCTCTCTCTCTCTCTCTCTCTCTCTCTCTCTCTCTCTCTCTCTCTCTCTCATCCTCTCTCTCTCTCTCTCTCTCTCTCTCTCTCTGTCTCTGTCTCTCTCTCTCTCTCTCTCTCTCTCTCTCTCTCTCTCTCTCTCGCTCTCTCTGCAGTAATTAGAATCCCTATATCAGCTTTTAGTGATAGTCTACTGTGTGTTTTCCCCTCCTCTGTCTCTCTCTATCACTTTCTCTGTGTCGTCTATTGATGTCTTTCATCTTGTCTGGTGTCTCTCTCCATCATATCCTGTTCTTCTGTTGCTGTCTCTGTGTCTTGTCTGGTGTCTCTCTCCATCATATCCTATTCCTCTGTTGCTGTCTCTGTGTCTTGTCTAGTGTGTCTCTCTCCATCATATCCTATTCTTCTGTTGCTGTCTCTGTGTCTTGTCTGGTGTCTCTCTCCATCATATCCTATTCTCCTGTTGCTGTCTCTGTGTCTTGTCTGGTGTCTCTCTCCATCATATCATATTCTTCTGTTGCTGTCTCTGTGTCTTGTCTGGTGTCTCTCTCCATCATATCCTATTCTCCTGTTGCTGTCTCTATGTCTTGTCTGGTGTCTCTCTCCATCATATCCTATTCTTCTGTTGCTGTCTCTGTGTCTTGTCTGGTGTCTCTCTCCATCATATCCTATTCTTCTGTTGCTGTCTCTGGACACCTTGACTTGCATTACCCTCTTACAGGACACCTTGACTTGCATTACCCTCTTACTGCAGAAAAATATTCTCAAGAAATCATGTGACATAGTTAGAGAGAACGATTCCTGTAAACGCACACTGCTACAAGCAGGAAACAAGGTATGGACAAACCAGAAATGTGACATTTCTGTTTGATAGTAACCCTGAATGATGAATGTGTGATCTATCTTGTCATCTTTTTGGCCAACCACATTGGAACATTCTAATCTTTAAGGACATGAAGTATGGAGTCATTGTTTTCAGGAAGGTGTCTCCATGGCGATAGGAGGGACAGGAGGCAGACTAAGGGCAAGGAAGCCACCTGAACTACTGCCCTACAAAGGCAAAGAGCAGTCTACGCAAATGTCCGTGCATATCAACCATAACCACTGATCTGACCTATGACCCTAAAATGCTGATACTGAACTCTGCCTTTGTATGACCTTAAACAAGTATATGGGTAATGCAACGGCAAAGTGCAGCATCAAGAAATCTAAATATGTTGATCCAACTTTCTTGTTGTTTATCTGTTTGATGGAAACTGTTTGATAGTTGTTACTACCTTCCAACTGTATTTAATGGTGTTATGTAGTCGTGTTTTCATGTTTTCAATGTTGTATTATAGTAGGCCTAAGGTTATTTCATCATGGAGAATGGTTATACTTAAGAAATATTTGACATTGTATGACTATCATTATAATGCTGTTTTACCATTATTTACTCTCTCTCTCTCACACACACACACCTCTCACAGACACACACACACACATACACCCCCCCACACACACTCACTGTGCAGTAATTAGAATCTATAGAGCAGCTTTTAGTGATAGTCTACTGTGTGATCTCCCCTCCTCTGCCTCTCTCCATTACTTTCTCTGTCTTCTGTTGCTGTCTCTCTTGTCTGCCCTCTTCTGTTGCTGTCTCTCTTGTCTCCCCTCTTCTGTTGCTGTCTCTCTTGTCTGCCCTCTTCTGGTGCTGTCTCTCTTGTCTCCCCTCTTCTGTTGCTGTCTCTCTTGTCTCCCCTCTTCTGTTGCTGTCTCTCTTGTCTGCCCTCTTCTGTTGCTGTCTCTCTTGTCTACCCTCTTCTGTTGCTGTCTCTCTTGTCTCCCCTCTTCTGTTGCTGTCTCTCTTGTCTGCCCTCTTCTGTTGCTGTCTCTCTTGTCTGCCCTCTTCTGTTGCTGTCTCTCTTGTCTGCCCTCTTCTGTTGCTGTCTCTCTTGTCTGCCCTCTTCTGTTGCTGTCTCTCTTGTCTCCCCTCTTCTGTTGCTGTCTCTCTTGTCTCACCTCTTCTGTTGCTGTCTCTCTTGTCTGCCCTCTTCTGTTGCTGTCTCTCTTGTCTCCCCTCTTCTGTTGCTGTCTCTCTTGTCTCCCCTCTTCTGTTGCTGTCTCTTGTCTACCCTCTTCTGTTGCTGTCTCTCTTGTCTCCCCCTCTTCTGTTGCTGTCTCTTGTCTCCCCTCTTCTGTTGCTGTCTCTCTTGTCTCCCCTCTTCTGTTGCTGTCTCTCTTGTCTCCCCTCTTCTGTTACTGTCTCTCTTGTCTCCCCTCTTCTGTTGCTGTCTCTCTTGTATGCCCTCTTCTGCTCAACCAACCTTGGTTCTCTCTCCATCTGCCCTCTTCTGTCACTTTCTCTGTGTCTTGTCTGTTGTTGTCTATGTCTTGCCTGTTGCTGTCTGTGTCTTGTCTGTTGTCTGTGTCTTGTCTGTTGCTATCTGTGTCTTGTCTGTTGCTGTCTCAGGTTCCAGTTTGTTACTGTCTCCTGTGTCTATTTTCTTCTGTTATGGCCTGTTCTGTCTCTCTCCATCATATCCTGTTCTTCTATTGCTGTCTCTGTGTCTTGTCTGGTGTCTCTCTCCATCATATCCTATTCCTCTGTTGCTGTCTCTGTGTCTTGTCTGGTGTCTCTCTCCATCATATCCTGTTCTTCTATTGCTGTCTCTGTGTCTTGTCTGGTGTCTCTCTCCATCATATCCTATTCTTCTATTGCTGTCTCTATGTCTTGTCTGGTGTCTCTCTCCATCATATCCTGTTCTTCTATTGCTGTCTCTGTGTCTTGTCTGGTGTCTCTCTCCATCATATCCTATTCTTCTGTTGCTGTCTCTGTGCCTTGTCTGGTGTCTCTCTCCATCATATCCTGTTCTTCTATTGCTGTCTCTGTGTCTTGTCTGGTGTCTCTCTCCATCATATCCTATTCTTCTATTGCTGTCTCTATGTCTTGTCTGGTGTCTCTCTCCATCATATCCTGTTCTTCTGTTGCTGTCTCTGTGTCTTGTCTGGTGTCTCTCTCCCATCATATCCTATTCTTCTGTTGCTGTCTCTGTGTCTTGTCTGGTGTCTCTCTCCATCATATCCTGTTCTTCTGTTGCTGTCTTTGTGTCTTGTCTGGTGTCTCTCTCCATCATATCCTATTCTTCTGTTGCTGTCTCTGTGTCTTGTCTGCTGTCTCTCTCCATCATATCCTATTCTTCTGTTGCTGTCTCTGTGTCTTGTCTGTTGTCTCTCTCCATCATATCCTATTCTTCTGTTGCTGTCTCTGTGTCTTGTCTGGTGTCTCTTTCCATCATATCATATTCTTCTGTTGCCGTCTCTGTGTCTTGTCTGGTGTCTCTGTCCATCACTTTCTCTGTGTCGTCTATTGATGTCTCTCATCATGTCTGGTGTCTCTCTCCATCACCAGAAATATTGTTGAGGGTTAGGCCTACTCAATACAACATTGAAAACATGAAAACACGACTACACTAACACCATTAAATACAGTTGGAATATAATTACAACACTCAAACTTTTTCCATCAAACAGAAAAACAACAAGAAAGCTGGATAAACACATTTAGATTTCTACATACTGCACTTTGCTTCTGCATTACCCATATAGCTGTTTAAGGTCATAAAAGGCTGAGTGCAGTATCAGCATTTAAGGGGTCATAGGTCAGATCAGTGGTCATGGTTGATATGATTGGACAAAAACCCAACTTTAAAGCCATTTTTTCTCAGATTCACTGTTTGCGTAGACTGCTCTTTGCCTTTGTAGGGCAGTAGTTCAGGTGGCTTCCCTTGCCCTTAGTCTGCCTCCTGTCCCTCCCTATCGCCATGGAGACACCCTCCTGAAAACAATGACTCCATACTTTGCTGAAACCTGTTCTGCCAGTTCATGTCCTTAAAGATGAATGTTGGAATGTTCCAATGTGGTTACCCCAAAAAGATGCCAAGATAGATCACACATCCATAACTGGTTTCCTGCTTGTAGCAGGCCACGTTCACAGGAATCCTTTTCTCTAGCAATGAGTCATATGATTTCATGAGAATATTTTTCTGGAGTGAGAGTGTAATGCCAGTTAAGGTGTCCTTGGATGAATGTCAACAAGATTTACAACCAGCATTGTTAAATTAACTGTTGTAATAAATAAATAAAATATTTTTAAATGTATTGTCACAGACACCGGATAGATGCAGTGAAATGTGTTGTTTTACAGGGTCAGCCACAGTAGTACAGCGCCCCTGGAGCAAATCAGGTGTAAGTGCCTTGCTTAAGGGCACAGACAGATATTTACCTTGACTGCTCGGGATTTTGTTCCAGCAACCTTTCAGTTACTGGCCCCACTAGGTAATCTTACCATACCAGTTCACACCCTAACAGACGACACTGTTCAAGTGTTCAAATGTAGTCCGTGAAGAGGTATTAGGATTATGTACACAGCTATTCTGCCGTACAATTGCAAACTGCTGCTACACATTTGGTCAAAGATGAGTTCAGACCCTAAATCAGGCTTCATACTATCTGTTATATCTTGTGACAAAGTGTCCTGGTTCAATTATCTTCTGTTTCAGAGAAAATGGAGGGTCTAATTTGATGTAACTACAAAATCCCAGTAAGTACCAAGGAAACAGCAGTAAGTGAGGTTACTGCCATCTGGCTTTGTTCCACCGTGTTCTACTGCAGTTACTACGGTTTTCCTTGGTATTCTATCAGGCTCTGAGTTCAGGCCATCCCGACCATCACACTCACCCTCACACACCTCCATGAGACAGCCAGTGATCCAGTTATCACCAGAATAAACACGGCCCAATCACGGGAAACATTATGGTTTAAGTCACATTGAAATGCAAATACCCAGATAATGGTAAGAAAGACAGCAAACAAAATATTGAAACGCTCGCTAACATAAAGAAAAGGACAGCATTCATAGTAATACAAAGTCAGATAAGTATAAACATTCTCCGTGATTAAATAGTTCTTACCTTATGGATAAAAAAAGCTTGAGGGTTGCTACAATACAACATTCAAAAACATGAAAACACAACTACATAACACCATTAAAAACAACAAGTAAACTGGATAAACACATTTAGATTTTTTAGATACGACTTTGCTTTTGCATGACCCATACAGCTGTTTAAGGTCATACAAAGGCAGAGTGCAGTATCAGCATTTAAGGGGTCATAGGTCAGATCAGTGGTTCATAATAAGATGATACATCAGTGCATTTACACTTATCTACCTACGACATATTTGGCTGGACAGCAAAAACAACTTTAAAGCCTTTTTTGTCTTCAGTTGGACTGTTTTCTAGTTGATGCTCTTTGCCTTGTAGGGCCGGTTTAATCAAGCAGTCAACGGACAACAACTCTTAATGCCATCATGGAAAACACTTTTGAAAGCAGTTTTGGCCTTTGTTAAGGAATGGAATTAAGAATACAGTTGAAGTCGGAGGTTTACATACACCTTAACCAAATACATTTAAACTCTGTTTTTCACAATTCCTGACATTTAATCGTAGTCAATATTCCCTGTCTTAGGTCAGTTAGGATCACCACTTTTATTTTAAGAATGTGAAATGTCAGAATAATAGTAGAGAGAATGATTTATTTCAGCTTTTATTTCTTTCATCACATTCCCAGTGGGTCAGAGGTTTACATACACTCAATTAGTATTTGGTAGCATTGCCTTTAAATTGTTTAACTTGGGTCAAACGTTTCGGGTAGCCTTCCACAAGCTTCCTACAATAAGTTGGGTGAATTTTGGCCCATTCCTCCTGACAGAGCTGGTGTAACTGAGTCAGGTATGTAGGCCTCCTTGCTCGCACACGCTTTTCAGTTCTGCCCACAAATTTGCTATAGGATTGAGGTCAGGGCTTTGTGATGGCCACTCCAATACCTTGACATTGTTGTTTTAAGCCATTTTTGCCACAACTTTGGAAGTATGCTTGGGGTCATTGTCCATTTGGAAGACCCATTTGCGACCAAGCTTTAACTTCCTGACTGATGTCTTGAGATGTTGCTTCAATATATCCACATCATGTTCCTTCCTCATGATGCCATCTATTTTGTGAAGTGCACCAGTCCCTCCTGCAGCAAAGCACCCCCACAGCATGATGCTGCCACCCCCGTGCGTCACGGTTGGGATGGTGTTCTTTGGCTTGCAAGGCAACCCCTTTTTTCCTCCAAACATAATGATGGTCATTATGGCCAAACAGTTCTATTTTTGTTTAATCAGACCATAGGACGTTTCTCCAAAAAGTACGATCTTTGTCCCCATGTGCAGTTGCAAACCGTAGTCTGGCTTTTTTATGGAGGTTTTGGAGCAGTGGCTTCTTCCTTGCTGAGCGGCCTTTCAGGTTATGTCAATATAGGACTCGTTTTGCTGTGGATATAGATACTTTTTGTACCTGTTTCCTCCAGCATCTTCACAAGGTCCTTTGCTGTTGTTCTGTGATTGATTTGCACTTTTCGGAACAAAGTATCGTTTCATCTCTAGGAGACAGAATGCGTCTCCTTCCTGAGCGGTATGAGCGGCTTCGTGGTCCCATGGTGTTTATACTTGCGTACTATTGTTTGTACAGATGAACGTGGTACCTAAATGCTATTTCCACAATTTTTCACATGAGTTTTTTAATCAGAAATGGTTGCTTATGGGTACCTTCAATATTACTGTTCTCAGATGTTTAATTAATAGATTTTAGATGTGTATTATTTTAATTGCAAAACGCTATATATCCATTGTTTAGCTGAAATGGAATGTTCGTATCCTGTATATTTGACTGTATTATCTGGTTGTCTCACCTAGCTATCTTAAGATAAATGCACTTACTGTAAATCGCTCTGGGTAAGAGCATCTGCTAAACAGGTGGGGCTCTGCCCTGAATGACAGGTCACCACTGCTCCAAAGCAATTACATGTTGCACAGGAACCACTGACTCGCTGCATGTTTCTATTATCAAGACACCTGCTGGTACCTCTTAACTGGTTAGGACAGCTCATGAGGTGTCCTAAATATCTGCCAACTAGGTGGGACACTTATGAATAAAGAGGCTTCATGCATAGCTTTAATTTATACCCATAAGAGTAGGACTAAAATGGCTTTATTCTCAGCACTTATACGACACATTTTCTACTCTGAGACGCTTTTGGATATGGGCCCAGATCTCAAAATATTGTTTTAGAAAAACGAATAATTTTTGTTTGACATAATAAAACATGAATATTACTAATGTACCCGACTTTAAAGACTTGGTTTAGTTTATTGTGTTGCTCTGCTCATGTCCGCGTTCTGGAACTGTCCGCGTCCACATACGGTTTGGCGCCAAGCATATTGTCCAGTTACGCGCAGAGTGGACTGAGGTGATCTTGGGGAACAACGACGGAGTTCGTTACAGTGTTGAGACACCGAAGTTTATTGTTCAATTTGCTTTTTTCATAATGGTCAGGGCAGCGGTGGTGTGTTCATTAGGGCGATATGGGCGACCAACTGCCAAACGGGAAAAGGAAGGGATTTTTTTTCTAATCAATTATATCACGGCAACAGTAGTTATCAGTGTTCTAATCTAGACGTCTGATCTGCCACTAAATGTCCAATCAGGCTAAAGTCGTGCTTCAAATGGCCTCCCGCTTTTGGGGCGATTTCAGTCAGGTTGAAAATCGCCCCAGAAGTCTCTCATAGACTCTCATGTAAAATCTTTTTTTCAAATATCAGAGCTTTCAATACAATCTCTATGGGTTCCGGGAGGGCTTGCACTTACGCGCTTTCCGCCATACGTAACATAACCATGAACGTAACTAAGAAAAGAGCGGGTAGCAGCGTCAATCAATTCACGTACTACTGTCAAGATGGCTAGCGTTCAGTGCAACTCGATTGTCTCTTTGAAAGAAGTTCCTTTTGTCGGCGAACAAATCAAGATAAATTGGCAACGAAACAATTAGGACCTCCCAGACCAAATTTAATAATTCAACAGGTTTCTACTAAAGGGGGAAAGTCCTACACCCGAGGATTTTCAAAAAATTGGTACGAAACGAAAAAACCTGGCTAGCAGGCTGCGATGTAGCTAATGCAGTCTTCTGCTACCCCTGCTTACTCTTTCACCCTGAAGGCGGCACGGCAGACAGCACCGCTTTGACAGCGACTGGTGTAACGGACATGCACCATCTTTCAGAAAAGATTAAGAAACATGAGCTGTCAAAGACCCACATGGATAGCTGTTTGAGATTGTCTGCTTTGGGGAGAGTGAACATTGCCACTCAACTGGATGAGGGATACAGGCTAGCTGTCCGCCGCCACAACGATGAGGTTAGCAAGAACCGCCACATCCTCAGCCGGCTAATCCAGTGTGTGAAGTTTTGCCTAGTGTTTGAGTTAGCTTTGCGAGGCAAAGATGAAACTGAGGGCTCCACCAACCCTGGTATTTTTCTTGGACTTGTCAACTTTGTGGCACAATTAGATGAGGTGTTTTATGGAAATGCATATTGTTTATGCAGTGTTGAGGAATGTGAAAGAACACCCTTGATTATTTTTACTGTGATAACTTATTTTGCTTTTTGTAAGCCAACACTTTTGAGATCAGTCAATAAATGCTTCTGGTATTGACTTATATGCTGCCCCTGTCTTCATGTTGTTGCTGGACATATCTTTTTTAAATGTGTGTAGGTCACCTAAATCATCAGAAAAAATTGCCCCCCTGAGAATTTTTTCAGGAACCGCCACTGGGTCAGGGACAGTATGAGTGTAGCCAGATCCTTTTCACTCTCTATCCTTGTTTAATTGTGTGGTTCACCGGATTCGTCATCATCCTCGAGGGACAGACAAACCTCTACAATCTATGTGTTGTGATAATTGCATTGTTTACTCTATAAACTGTTAGTTCATATGCACTAAACAACTATTGATTTAGAACCACGGAGAGTTAACGCAAGTCACTAAGAAAACAGGAGCTGCCTCCACTATTCCAGCACCATTTCAACTTCAACATTTCAACATTATTAAATCACCTCTGCTTAGTCTAATACAGTGACAACTGAAAGATACCAAAAACAATTCAGTCCAATCAACGTTAGCTAAATATGATGTGGCTGTCCATGGGTCTGATTTCTCTGTGTGTGTGTTGGTGCCAGTAGAGAAAACATGTTGACTCACTCTACTAGGAGAGAAACACCAATGACATCCTCCTCTTTCATGTTGACTCACTCTACTAGGAGAGAAACACCAATGACATCCTCCCCTTTCATGTTGACTCACTCTACTAGTAGAGAAACACCAATGACATCCTCCTTTCTTTCATGTTGATGATGTGTGGAAATTCAACACAGGGACACACGAAGTCAAACTTAAATGAATTTAAGTTTAATTTAATATTGTTTATTAACAGTTAACTGGAGAGGTTCCAACCAACTCAATGCACCATAGTACACAGATCGGTCAGAACATGGATTGGTTCCTGCTTGTGACTGGCTGTTATCCCGCAGGCTTAGTTTCCCAAGAAATTGAGCAATGTGTCCTATCTTAACTTCCAGAACATATTCTGGGCGTTCTGCCAGAGGGTCACAGTCACCTGCATGAACCAAAACAGAGTGAGAGAAGAGATAGAAATCTCTTCAGCAACAACATTCCAGCACAACAAAATGGTATATCACTCTGTCATACAGTACACACTTTTGTTTGTTGTTGTCCTAGGCTACCTGGCTAAAAAAGCTTGCTCGCTAGCCTAACTTCCATTCATTTGTATGTTAATTTTTTATTTCACCTTTATTTAACCAGGTAAGCCAGTTGAGAACAAGTTCTCATTTACAACTGCGACCTTGCCAAGATAAGTGTCCCAGTCCTGTAGATGAATACCTCTCGGAGTGGTTTTACAGTGTCCCAGTCCTGTAGATGAATACCTCTCGGAGTGGTTTTTACAGTGTCCCAGTCCTGTAGATGAATACCTCTCTGAGTGGTTTTACAGTGTCCCAGTCCTGTAGATGAATACCTCTCTGAGTGGTTCTCCAGTGTCCCAGTCCTGTAGATGAATACCTCTCTGAGTGGTTTTACAGTGTCCCAGTCCTGTAGATGAATACCTCTCTGAGTGGTTCTACAGTGTCCCAGTCCTGTAGATGAATACCTCTCTGAGTGGTTTTACAGTGTCCCAGTCCTGTAGATGAATACCTCTCTGAGTGGTTCTACAGTCTCAGTCCTGTAGATGAATACCTCTCTGAGTGGTTCTACAGTGTCTCAGTCCTGTAGATGAATACCTCTCTGAGTGGTTCTACAGTGTCCCAGTCCTGTAGATGAATACCTCTCTGAGTGGTTTTACAGTGTCCCAGTCCTGTAGATGAATACCTCTCTGAGTGGTTTTACAGTGTCCCAGTCCTGTAGATGAATACCTCTCTGAGTGGTTCTACAGTGTCTCAGTCCTGTAGATGAATACCTCTCTGAGTGGTTTTACAGTGTCCCAGTCCTGTAGATGAATACCTCTCTGAGTGGTTCTACATTGTCCCAGTCCTGTAGATGAATACCTCTCTGAGTGGTTTTACAGTGTCCCAGTCCTGTAGATGAATACCTCTCTGAGTGGTTTTACAGTGTCCCAGTCCTGTAGATGAATACCTCTCTGAGTGGTTTTACAGAGTCCCAGTCGTGTAGATGAATACCTCTCTGAGTGGTTTTACAGTGTCTCAGTCCTGTAGATGAATACCTCTCTGAGTGGTTTTACAGTGTCTCAGTCCTGTAGATGAATACCTCTCTGAGTGGTTCTACAGTGTCTCCGTCCTGTAGATGAATACCTCTCTGAGTGGTTTTACAGTGTCTCAGTCCTGTAGATGAATACCTCTGAGTGGTTCTACAGTGTCCCAGTCCTGTAGATGAATACCTCTCTGAGTGGTTCTCCAGTGTCTCAGTCCTGTAGATGAATACCTCTCTGAGTGGTTTTACAGTGTCCCAGTCCTGTAGATGAATACCTCTCTGAGTGGTTCTCCAGTGCCCCAGTCCTGTAGATGAATACCTCTCTGAGTGGTTCTACAGTGTCCCAGTCCTGTAGATGAATACCTCTCTGAGTGGTTCTACAGTGTCCCAGTCCTGTAGATGAATACCTCTCTGAGTGGTTCTCCAGTGTCCCAGTCCTGTAGATGAATAACTCTCTGAGTGGTTCTACAATGTTTCTCCACTGTGTTTAATCTACATGATATATCAGCTCTTACTGGTCAGAATTGAAGGAATGATGGATGGCGCTAAACACAAGGACATTCTTGAGGGAAACCTGTTTCAGTCTTCCAGAGATTTGAGACTGGGACGGAGGTTCACCTTCCACCAGGTCAATGACCCTAAGCATACTGCTAAAGCAACACTTGAGTGGTTTAAGGGGAAACATTTAAATATCTTGGAATGGCCTAGTCAAAGCCCAGACCTCAATCCAATTGAGAATCTGTGGTATGACTTAAAGATTGCTGTACACCAGCAGAACCCATCCAACTTGAAGGAGCTGGAGCAGTTTTGCCTTGAAGAATGGGCAAAAATCCCAGTGGCTAGATGTGCCAAGCTTATAGAGACATACCCCAAGAGACTTGCAGCTGTAATTGCTGCAAAAGGTGGCTCTACAAAGTATTGACTTTGTGGGGGAATAGTTATGCACGCTCAAGTTTTCAGTTTTTTTGTCTTATTTCTTGTTTGTTTCACAATAAAAATATTTTTCATCTTCAAAGTGGTAGGCATGTTGTGTAAATCAATTGATACAAACCCCAAAAAAATCAATTTTAATTCCAGGTTGTAAGGCAACAAAATAGGAAAAATGCCAAGGGGAGTGAATACTTTTGCAAACCACTGTATATCATGTATAATTAAAATGAATATGTTTTGTTTAACTGATTGAACAAACGTTTTGTTTTTAACTTTTATTTGTGGTGTGGTTTTCATATCAGCCCTTTTGAGCTTCCCATCCTCACCTGAACACCGTTTTTACCTGTTTATTTTCATATCAGCCCTTTTGAGCTTCAAGCCTCACCTGAACACCGTTTTTACCTGTTTATTTATCTGCAGTGTTTTGTCTTTCACTTCTTTTCTTTGGTGTGAATAAATAAAACCTAAAACCTAATTGAGAAATGTTTTCACTTGCAATGACTTGTTATGTTTAAACCGTGATTTAAACTGAGACTCAGTGATATGACATGTAAGGCTGTGTGTCTGCCTGTATTCATATATGGACCTGATTTCCATTCAGACTGCTTTGTCCAGCCAAGTGGCACTTTGTGGGATACATTGAATGTAATGGAGTTGAAGTTGTGTTCCCAGTTGTCCACAGGATGGCACCAGAGCAGCATAACTGGACTGGTGAGACATGAGTAATATCCCAGGGAAATACACTATATATCAAATCAAATCAAATCAAATGTTATTGGCCACATACGTGAATACAACAGGTGCAGACATTACAGTGAAATGCTTAATTACAGCCCTTAACCAACAGTGCATTTATTTATTTTTATAAAAAAAGTAAAATAAAACATCAACAAAAAAGTGTTGAGAAAAAAAGAGCAGAAGTAAAATAAAATAACAGTAGGGAGGCTATATATACAGGGGTACCGGTACAGAGTCAATGTGCTGGGGCACTGCTAGTTGAGGTAATATGTACATGTGGGTAGAGTTAAAGTGACTATGCATAAATAATTAACATAATATACACAAGTATGTGGACACTCTTCAAATGAGTGGATTCTGCTATTTCAGCCACACCCGTTACTGACAGGTGTATACAATTGAGCACACATAGTTACACAGTGCTTTCGGAAAGTATTCAGACCCCTTGACATTTTCCACTTTTTCAGGCTTATTCTAAAATTGATGAAATTGTTTTTTTTTTACTCATCAATCTACACACAACATCCCATAATGACAAAGTTATGGGTTTTAGAACTCCTGTGTTGTCTTGGTTGTGTGCTTAGGCTTCTTGTCCTGTTGGAAGGTGAACCTTCACCCCAGTCTGAGGTCCAGAGCGCTCTGGAGCAGGTTTTCATCAAGGATGTCTCTGTACTTTGCTCTGTTCATCTTTCCCTCGATCCTGACTAGTCTCCCAGTCCCTGCCACTAAAAACATCCCCACAGCATGCTCCACCACCATGTTTCACCGTAGGGATGGTGCCAGGTTTCCTCCAGACGTGACGCTTGGCATTCAGGCCAAAGAGATCAATCTTGGTTTCATCAGACCAGAGAGATCTTGTTTCTCATGGTCTGAGAGTATTTAGGTGCCTTTTGGCAAACTCCAAGCGGGCTGTCATGTGCCTTTTACTGAGGAGTGGCTTCCGTCTGGTCACTCTACCATAAAGACCTGATTGGTGGAGTGCTGCAGAGATGTCCTTCTGGAAGGTTCTCCCATATCCACAGAGGAACTCTGGAGCTCTGTCAGAGTGACCATCGGGTTCTTGGTCACCTCCTGACCAAGGCCCTTCTCCCCCGATTGCTCAGTTTGGCCGGGCGGCAAGCTCTAGGGAAGAATCTTGGTGGTTCCAAACTTATTACATTTAAGAATGATGGAGGCCACTGTGTTCTTGGGGACCTTCAATGCTGCAGAAATTTTTTGGTACCCTTCCCTCGGCACAATCCTGTCCCGGAGCTCTATGGACAATTCCTTCGACCTCATGGCTTGGTTTTTGCTCTGACATGCACTGTCAACTGTGGGACCTTATATAGACAGGTGTGTGCCTTTCCAAATCATGTCCAATCAATTGAATTTACCACAGGTGGAATCCAATCAAGTTGTAGAAAATCTCAGGGATGATCAACGGAAACAGGATGCACATGAGCTCAATTTCGAATCTCATAGCAAAGGGTCTGAAAACCTCTGTAAATAAGGTATTTCTATATATTTGCAAACATGTCTAAAAACCTGTTTTCACTTTGTCATTATGGGGTATTGTGTGTAAATTGATGGTGAAAAATAACTAATTTAATCTATTTTAGTATAAGGCTGTAACTTAACAAAATGTGGAAAAAGTCAAGGGGTCTGAATACTTTTTGAATGCACTGTAGATATGGTGTGGACTGTATACTCAATACAATCTAAATCTGATACCTCACTGTCTGTCTTGGACTGATACTGCTTTTTAAACTGCTCTGGTCAGTCTACTCAAATATTTGGACTATACATTTTTCTCTCTACAAGCAATACTTTGATAATTTGTCATTTCTAATAATGACACATTCATTTATGAATAGATATGGCAGGTTGCAGGACACTGATTTAACTGAAAATGTTGAAAAATATACTGCCAATATCTTCCCCACCAAAGAATAGCAGTGTGGTTTTAATATGATTTGACTCTTTGCAGGCTGTCAGGCTGTCTAGTCAAAGAGGAAGGCTGTGCTTCTCTGATCTCAGCTCTGAGGTCAAACCCCTCACACCTGAGAGGCTGGACCTGAGCTACAATCACCCAGGAGACTCAGGAGTCAGACTGCTCTCTGCTGGACTGGAGGATCCACACTGCAGACTGGAGAAACTCAAGTATGTAGAGGGTTTATGTCAATGTTCATATCAGACATGTTGGAGTTATCAGGCTAGTTAAGACAAACATTCTGACCACCACTTGGACAAAGTTATGCGATGTCCGTCTCCAGTCCTTTTCTGCCGTCCATGACAATGTTAACTCCAGTGGTGGAAAAAGTACCCAATTGTCATACTTGAGTAAAGTAAAGATACCTTAATAGAAAATGACTCAAATAAAAGTGAAAGTCACCCAGTAAAATACTACTTGAGTAAAAGTCTAAAAGTATTTGGTTTTAAATATACTTAAGTATCAAAAGTAAATGTAATTGCTAAAATATACTAAAGTATCGAAAGTAAAAGTACAAGTATAAATCATTTCAAATTCCTTACATAAAGCAAAGCAGACGATTTACTTGTTTTTAAAATGTACGTTCAGCCAGAGGCACACTCCAACACTCAGACAATTTACAAACAAAGCATTTGTGTTTAGTGAGTCTGCCAGATCAGAGGCAGTAGGGATGTTCTCTTGATAAGTGTGTGAATTGGACCATTTTCTGTCCTGCTAAGCATTCAAAATGTAACGAGTACTTTTGGGTGTCAGGGAAAATGTATGGAGTAAAAATTACATTATTTTCTTTAGGAATGTAGTGAAGTAAAAGTAAAAGTAGTCAAAAATATAAATAGTAAAGTCAAGTACAGATACCCAAAAAAACGACTTAAGTAGTACTTTAAAGTATTTTTACTTAAGTACTTTACACCACTGGTTAACTATCTTTCTTAGCTAGCTTGACTATGCACTTGCCTCTGCTAGCAATACACTGTGCTAACATTAGCCTAGACTGAACCACAGAAAATAACAGTTTTAAACAGTTGTAAAACCCCACTTCTTCCAGACAGAATAGTTCCTGTAGATTCAGACTTACTCATCACCAATCTTTTGTTATGTCTCGTGGGTTTCATAACCACGTCTATATAACAATTCAATAATGATGAGACGGGAGACAGGAATCAGTTCAACCATTTATCTGAATGTGATCATCTCAACACATACAAACCCCCCATGATGCTCTGCAGCACAACCCCAATATACAACAAATACATAAATAAGTAAATGGACACTAAATAAAACTAATAGAGGAATTTAAATGTTCAGTTGTAGAAAGTAGGGCCATGGGATAGGGTCAGAAAGGTCAGTATGTTTGATAACTGGTTACAGAGGTGACATAACAAGCATAAGGTCCATTATAACACAGTGAAGTAGAGGTGGGAGCTAAAAGCAGACATGGACAGTGAGACGGTGTGAGGAGGTCAGGGGTGAAACACTAGATCAGGACAGGTAGAAATGCCAGGGCTGGTTGTGTTCAGTGTGTGTGTCCAGTGTGTGTGTGTGTGTGTGTGTGTGTGTGTGTGTCCAGTGTGTGTTTTGTCCAGTGTGTGTGTGTGTGTCCTGTGTGTGTGTGTGTTCAATGTGTGTGTGTCCAGTATGTGTGTGTGTTCAGTGTCAGTGTGTGTGTATGTGTACACGTGTGTGAGTGTGTGTGTTTCCAGTGTGTGAGTGTGTGTGTTTCCAGTGTGTGTGTGTGTCCAGTGTGTTTCTGTCCAGTGTGTGTGTGTGTTTGTGTGTGTGTGTGTGTGTGTGTGAGTCCTGTGTGTGTTTGTCCAGTGTGTGTGTGTGTCCAGTGTGTGTGTGTGTTCAGTGTGTGTTCAGTGTGTATGTGTCCAATGTGTATGGATGTGTGTGTCCAGTGTGTGTGTGGAATCCAGTGTGTGTGTATGTGTGTGTGTTTGTCCAGTGTGTGTGTGTGTGTTCAGTGTGTGTGTGTGTGTGTGTGTGTGTGTGTGTGTGTGTTCAGCGTGTGTGTGTTCAGTGTGTGTGTGTGATCAGTATGTGTGTGTCCATTGTGTTTGTGTATCCAGTGTGTGTGTCCAGTGTGTGTGTGTGTGTGTGTGTTCAGTGTGTGTGTGTGTGTGTGTGTCCAGTGTGTGTGTGTGTCCAGTGTGTGTGTGTGTGTGTGCCAGTGTGTGTGTCCTGTGTGTGTGTGTGTGTGTGTGTGTGTCAGGTGTGTGTGTCCAGTGTGTATGTGTGTGTGTGTCCAGTGTGTGTGTGTGTGTCCAGTGTGTGTGTGTGTCCAGTGTGTGTGTGTGTGTCCTGTGTGTGTGTGTGTGTGTGTCCAGTGTGGGTGTGTGTGTCCAGTGTGTGTGTGTCCAGCGTATGTGTGTGTGTGTCCAGTGTGTGCATCCACTGTGTGTTTGTGTGTGTGTGTGTGTGTGTTCAGCGTGTGTGTGTTCAGTGTGTGTGTGTGATCAGTATGTGTGTGTCCATTGTGTTTGTGTATCCAGTGTGTGTGTCCAGTGTGTGTGTGTGTGTGTGTGTTTGTGTGTGTCCAGTGTGTGTGTGTCCAGTGTGTGTGTGTGTGTGTGTAAGTGTGTATGTGTGTGTCCAGTGTCTGTGTGTGTGTCCAGTGTGTGTGAGTGTGTGTGTCCAGTGTGTGTGTGTGTCCAGTGTGTGTGAGTGTGTGTGTGTGTGTCTAGTGTGTGTATGTGTGTACTGTGTCCAGTGTGTGGGTGTGTGATCAATGTATGTGTGTCCTGTGTGTGTGTGTGTGTGTCTGTCAGTGTGTGTTTGTCCGGTGTGTGTGTGTTCAGTGTGTTTGTTCAGTGTGTGTGTGTGTGTGTGTGTGTGTGTGTGTGTGTGTGTGTGTTTGTGTGTGTGTGTGTGTGTGTGTGTACAGTGTGTGTGTATCAATGTATGTGTGTCCTGTGTGTGTGTGTGTGTGTCCAGTGTGTTTGTTCAGTGTGTGTGTGTGTGTCCAGTGTGTGTGTGTGTCCAGTGTGTGTGTGTGTGTCCAGAGTGTGTTTGTGTCCAGTGTCCAGTGTGTGGGTTTGTTTGTCCAGTGTGTATCCAGTGTGTGTGTGATCAATGTATGTGTGTCCTGTGTGTGTGTGTGTGTGTGTGTCCAGTGTGTTTGTTCAGTGTGTGTGTGTGTGTCCAGTGTGTGTGTGTGTCCAGTGTGTGTGTGTGTCCAGTGTGTGTGTGTGTGTCCAGTGTGTGTGTGTGTGTGTGTGTCTAGTGTGTGTATGTGTGTACTGTGTCCAGTGTGTGGGTGTGTTTGTCCAGTGTGTGTGATCAATGTATGTGTGTCCTGTGTGTGTGTGTGTGTGTGTGTGTCCAGTGTGTGTTTGTCCGGTGTGTGTGTGTTCAGTGTGTGTGTGTGTGTGTGTGTGTGTACAGTGTGTGTGTGTATCAAGTGTGTTTGTGTGTCCAGTGTGTGTCAGTGTGTGTGTCCAGTGTGTGTGTGTGTTCAGTGTGTGTGTGTGTGTGTGTCTCCAGTGTGTGTGTGTGTCAGTGTTACCATGGTTATTATTTACAGGGACACTGAGGAGTCAACACCATAAACCCTAAACCCTGGATAGAGGGGCTCAGTGAATGTGGGAGTGGAATGTGTTCAGGTGGGTCAGTGTGTCAGAGGAGACTCTGTAGAAGGACAGAGTGCCGGCTGGCCAGTCCAGATACACTCCTACTCTGTGGGAGCTGGAGGAGGGGACGTCTATGGTAGTGGACTTATTATTGTGACAGGCAGAGTAACTGTTGTCAGAGCAGAACAGACTCCAGGACCTGTCCATTCCATCCAATCCCAAAGTCATCACCCCCTCCTCTCCTGCTGATTCCTTTATATGCCACTCCTATACCAGCCCCCTCCCACTCCACTCTACCTCCCAGTAACAGCGCCCAGTCAGACCCTCTCTACACAGCACCTGTCTCCCAGACCCTCAAATCTCTCTGGGTGATCAGGATACGGCTGCTTCTCTCTCCTCCATGTCACCTTTCTGTTCTCCTCAGATCAGTTCTGATCATATGTTATACTGTATGGTAAAATAAAACACACTTATTCCCATTAATTACACACACACACATGGAACACACACACATCCTGAACACACACACACACACACACACCACTGAACACACACAGAACAAACACACACATCCTGAACACACACACACACACACACAATGGACACACATACACTTTCTGAACACACACACACACACATTTCTAACTTAAGATCGAACATGCCACGCACAAACACAGACACACACATTGTCAAAGCAACTCTTTTGTAAACTTTGGTGTCCCTGATTTCTGCTTCTGTAGAACTACAGCTGATATTTAATATGACCAAGTAAGTAATGATGGTGGTCTTTGACTTTGACTTCACTTGAATTAAGACTTATTCTTAGTCATATTCTTCACAGCAGTCAACACTCACATTTGCCACAGTGGAAGAATGTGACTTAATTTCCGGTCTCTGATTTCAGTTGAAACTCTGTGATCAACTTTTTATTTATTTGAAAGGAACACAGACAAGAACAAATAGCAGCAGGAATGGTTATACAGCTAGAGACACAATACTGTTAAAATATATATCAGAACAAATAGCAGCAGGAATGGTTATACAGCTAGAGACACAATACTGTTAAAATATATATCAGTATATTATGGAAACTAGTTATTGCAGATAAATACAATTATAATAAACCACATATACAAAATGTGTTGTTTGGCTAGCCCCATGGATCCTAGCAGTGGATAGTTCTAAATAAATGATATCTATAAAAGTGCTGATCCAATGAGGTGTGGTGGTTGCCATCTTAGTTCCAACATCTTTTAGCTGCTGTCCAACCTGACAACATTATACGTCTTCGCTGTAATGACAGTGGTGAATTATCATTCAGTAATAACAGTTTGGGGATCAAGGTATGAGGATACCTCTTTCCAAAACATGTCCCCTGGTCACTCCCAGTACATATGATTAAAGGAGCCCAAGGCACCTTGATTACATAGATCACACAGAGTTGTGATTTCTATTAAATGATGTTTTCTAGGTGGAAGGTTTTACCCTGTGTATGAGATTAAAATGTATCAGCTGATGATTAGGATTGTTAGATGAACCCACTAAGTTCCTGATGAACTCAACTGGTGAGCCTCTTTAGCAGCTAGTTCCATGGAAACACTGATTTCAATGTCCTTTGCCAAGGTCAGATGACTTTCAGTCAACAGTCTCTTTTGTGTAGCTTCACTCCGTAGCCCACATACTAGTCTGTCTCTAATGATGTCATTTAGAACAGCATTAAACTCAGTGTTCTGATAGTTTCTTTAATGCAGCAGCAAACATTGTTACTGATTCTCCCTCTTCCTGATGTCTCCTGTGGAACCTGAACCTTTCAGCATTAACTAGTGGTTCTGGTGAAAAATGTCCTTTAAGTATCTCCACAATATCCCCATACGTCTTATTACCTGTTCTGTCCTGGCTGTAGCAGGCTGCCTAGTAAATTAAATGTCTTTGGCCCCATTACACTAAAACATGTAGGCACAATGTTGTCCTCATCCATGTCATTTACAAGAACTAAATATTCAATCCGTTCTGTATATGAGCTCCACTGCTCAATACTTTCATCAAATTGTCTGTTTCCAACAATTCCAATAATTGTTCGTTTCTCAATAAGCTCCTGATTGTCACTCACTTTAATATTGTCCTCAACCAAGGCAATATTTTCCTCAGTCACATGATCTTCATTCACTTCACTCACTGACGTTTCCTCCTTAATTCACTCATTTAGCAAAGTTCACGTCTTCACAGTTGAATAAATGTCCTTTCCTTTAATCATTTTGTTTTCCCGCTCCGACGTCCGTCTCGAGTCCTTTTCTGACGTCATGACGATGTGAACTCCAGTGGTGGGAAAAAGTACCCAATTGTCATACTTGAGTAAAAGTAAGATACCTTAATAGAAAATGACTCAACTAAAAGTGAAATAACCCAGTAAAATACTACTTGAGTAAAAGTCTAAAAGTATTTGGTTTTAAATATACATAAGTATCAAAAGTAAATGTAATTACAAAATATACTAAAGTATCAAAAGAAAAGTACAAGTATAAATCATTTCAAATTCCTCACATAAAGCAAACCAGTCGATTTTCTTGTTTTTAAATGTATCGTTCAGCCAGAGGCACACTCCAACATCAGACAAAAACAAACAAAGCATTTGTGTTTAGTGAGCCCTCAGATCAGAGGCAGTAGGAATGTTCTCTTGATAAGTGCGTGAATTGAACCATTTCTGTCCTGCTAGGCATTAACAATGTAACGAGTACTTTGGGTGTCAGGGAAAAATGTATGGAGTAAAAAGTACATTATTTCTCAGGAATGCAGTGGGCAAAAGTAAAAGTTGTCAAAAATATAAATAGTAAAGTCAAGTACAGATACCCCAAAACTACTTAAGTAGTAATTTTTTAAAGTATTTTTACTTAAGTACTTTTTACACCACTGGTAAACTCTTTCTCAAGCTAGCTAGACTATGCACTTGCCTCTGCTATCATTACACTGTGCTAACATTAGCATAGACTGGACCACAGAAAATAACAGTTTTAAACAGTTGTAAAAACCCACTTCTTCCAGACATAATAGTTCCTGTAGATTCAGACTTACTCATCGCCAATCTTTTGTTATGTCTCGTTGGTTTCATAACCACGTCTGTATAACAATTCAATAATGATGAGACAGGGAGACAGGAATCAGTTCAACCATTTATCTGGAACGTGATCATCTCAACACATACAAACCCCCCATGATGCTCTGCAAGCACTTTAACCCCAATATACAACAAATACATAGATAAGTAAATGGACACAAAACAAAACTCATAGAGGAATTTAAATGTTCAGTTGTAGAAAGTAGGGCCATGGGATAGGGTCAGAAAGGTCAGTATGTTTGATAACTGGTTCCAGAGGTGACATAACAAGTGTGTGGACTCGTGCATCGTCAGTGTGTAGGTGATCTGTGTGAACCGGAGATGGCGTGTCCAGTGCTGCTGTGTCCGTGTGTGTGTGTCCAGTGTGTGTCACAAGTGTGTCTCACTAGTGTGTGTGTGAGTGTGTGTGTGTGTCCAGTGTGTGTGTGTGTGTGTTTCCAGTGTGTGTGTGTGTGTGTGTCCATGTTTGTGTGTGTGTCCATTGTGTGTGTGTGTCTAGTGTGTGTGTGTGTTGTGTGTGTGTTCCAGTGTGTGTGTCCTGTGTGTGTGTCCAGTGTGTGTGTGTGTGTGTGTGTGTGTGTTCAGTGTGTGTGTTCAGTGTGTGTGTGTCCAGTGTGTGTGTGTCCAGTGTGTGTGTGTGTGTGTGTGTGTTAGTGTGTGTGTGTGTCCAGTGTGTGTGTGTGTGTTCGTGTGTGTGTGTCTGTGTGTGTGTGTGTGTGTGTTCAGTGTGTGTGTGTGTGTCCAGTGTGTGTGGTCGTGTGTGTGTCAGTGTTGTGTGTGTGTCAAGTGTGTGTGTGTAAATTAGTGTTTGTGTGTATGTGTGTGTGTGTCCAGTGTGTGTGTGTGTGTGTGTGTGTGTGTGTGTGTGTGTGTGTGTGTGTGTGTGTGTGTGTGTGTGTGTCCAGATGTGTGTGTCCAGTGTGTGTGTGTGTGTGCTGTGTGTGTGTGTGTGTGTGTGTCCAGTGTGTGTGTGTGTATAAGTGTGTGTGTGTGTGTGTCGTGTGTGTGTTCCAGTGTGTGTGTGTGTGTGTATGTCCAGTTTGTGTGTGTCCAGTGTGTGGTCCAGTGTGTGTGT
>NW_025535494.1:0-2500 GCF_020615455.1 Coregonus clupeaformis | reverse complement strand
CACGATCCTCAAATCTCTCTGGGTGATCAGATATGGCTGCTCCTCTCTCCTCCATGTCTACCTTGTTCTCTTCAGACAGAGAGAGGAATCTGTTTACTGTGTTTGGGTCCAGTGTGAGATCACAGACATCTGATGGATGAAACCAGACACAATATTAGAAATCATCTATAATTCCACATTAGAATGTTAACTCACTTTTCACTAATTCATTTAATGTAGATGTTTCTAGGTATCAAAAAGGAGAAGTTAAGGTAACTTGAGACTTGTTGAATGATCATATGTTATACTGTGATGGTAATATAAAAACACACTTATTCTCGTTAATACCTACACACACACACCCTTTACACACACACACACCACACACATATCTCAAACACACACATCCTGCAACACACACACACATCCTGGTAACACACACATATCTAACACACACACACACCACAACACACACTGATTTCTACACACACACACACATTAATGTCAAAGCAACTCTTTGAAACTTTGAAACTTTTTGATTTTAGCTTCTGTAGAACTACAGCTGATATTTAATATGACCAAGTAAGTAATGATGGTGGTCTTTGACTTTGACTTCACTTGAATTACAGTTTTTGATTGCTTACACACTAAAAATTAAAAGTAGTACACTATTAGCAAAAACTCACACTCAAGAAGCAAAACATCAGCCTCATATTTGCACAACTATAAGCACATTGTCAACCTTACACTTGTTGCAAAACTCTCACACACAGTGATTTGCAAAACACTAAACACACTTAACATACATTACACACAAAAATCTATCATGAAGTCACATTCTGCAATACCAAAGCACTTGACTGTCAAATTACCACACCGTCCAACCAATTGGTTCAACACAGTTGTCAGGTGTATAAACACTCGTTTGCTTAATTGTAGATGATCAATCAGGTGTTTAAGCACTATAAAAAGCAGCAGGTGAGTTCATCGGTCTTCAAGCACAATGGAAAGAGTCAGAGAAAGAGTAAGACTTGAGGAGGAGGAGGAGGAGGAGGAGGAGGAGGACGACGAGGAGAACGAGGAGGACGTACGAGGAGAATGAGGAGGAGGACGAGGAGAACGAGGAGAACGAGGAGGACGAGGAGGACGAGGAGTGACCTATAGAAGGACGAGGAGGACGAGGAGAACGAGGGAGGAGGAGGAGGAGGAGGAGGAGGAAGGGGAGGAAGAGGAAGAGGAAGACAAGAAGGTGCTCAAAGAGGACCGAATCTGACAAATGATCCGCGCAACACTGGTTGACCATTGTCAACCACGCCTGACGCTGAGGGAGGTCGACTGCGAGTACAGCCAAATCTAAGCCGAATATGTGGCAAGTGTGATGAGAACATTTCGACTGGAAAAATAGGCATTGTAAAAATATCATCATATCAAAAACATCTGCACGGCTCTTCAGTAATCGCTTACAGTACTATATTCTATGCACTATCAGCACTTGTTACCTTTTCCTGTGAAATTACTGTACTATTGTATACTGTTTTTTTTTCAACATAGGATTGAGGGTCAGGACTACAAGGGGAAGGGCCTCCTTATGTCTGGCAGAACAGCAAGAGAGGTAGATAGTAAACATGGTTTTGGCCAACAATGCTATAACACTCCAAGCAGCTCCAAGTCAACATTGTCAGTAACCACGCCATTTTCAACGACATCCATCAGGTCTCAACATCAACACTGGCACGCATCCTAAAAAAAAGAAACATATTCAAATGAAGCAAATTTATCGTAGTGCCTTTCGAGCACTCAAAGCGGTGAACGATTTATGTACGATTATGAGGTATTTATTCACTTTAGCAGTGTGATCTTGCATACTGTCTCATAATCTTTACTGTAATTGCAATATGTATACTAGGATCTACACTGAACTACACAATTTTGCCTGACACTGTTTTTTCAGAGAGTTTAACGAATGGGATGGAGAGGAGATCCATAACCCAGTTCATTTACGTAGATGAGGCTGGGTTCAACTCATTTGTTTCACGAAGGAGGGGAAGAAACGTCTATTGGCCACAGGGCTATAGTCAATGTCCCAGGGCAACGTGGGGGGTAATATAACACCTCTGTGCAGCCATTACACAGAATGGGTTCCCACCGCTTATGCCCATATGGGCCTTCATAACACAGCACTCATACTTACATTCTTGGACCAATTGCAATAAATATAACAGCAGCAAATCAACTGATCATATACACATTGTTGTCTGGGACAATGTGTCTTTCCACCGCCTCTGCTCTGGTTCAGAACTGCTCTCAGCAACATCCACATTTCATCACGCCCCAATATCTTCCACTCATACTCTCCATTCCTCAACCCTATAGAAGAGTTTTTCTCGGCATGGCGGTGGAAGGTATATGATCTCCGCCTCCAGGCTGAGGTACCCCTCTATCCAAGCCATGGAGGAGGCCTGTGACCAGATGGAGGTAGCAGCAATGCAAGGATGGATTCGCCATTCAAGACGCTTTCTTC
>NW_025535493.1:5000-95732 GCF_020615455.1 Coregonus clupeaformis | reverse complement strand
GCATGCACATTAAGTTGAAGGTTGCCCACACGCCCACACCAAGTAATAATCAATTCAGGAATGCAACTGCATCTCGACCCACCGTAATGCCAGTGGAAAATTTGGTTTGAATTTGAATATCCCTATGGGGCCAGTTAGGACCATCAGTAAATGCACCATGTACATGGGACAACATGTTACAATTCCAATATTCCAAATTTGGATTGCAAAACTAAAGAGAGACATCAGATGTACATATGAGACAACAATGTAAGAATAGGATATGATGGAGAGAGACACCAGACAAGACACAGAGAGACAGCAACAGAAGAACAGGATCCATGGAGAGGAGAGAGACACCAGACAAGCACACAGAGACAGCAACAGAAGTATAGGATATGATGGAGAGACACCAGACAAGACACAGAGACAACAGTCAGAAGAATATGATATGATGGAGAGAGACACCAGACAAGACAGCAGAGACAGTGTTGTTACTTGTCGAAAGGAGGGACTGTTGCAGAGCGGATATGCATATCCTACTTTAATAGTGTACTATACAACACGGTACAAACAACAAAACGAAACGCAAGTCCTCAATGTAAAAACAAAAACCAACACACGAACAAGATCCTACAAAACACAACTAACAACTGCTGCCTAAGTATGGATCCCAATCAGAGACAATAAGCAACAGCTGATTCACGCTGCCTCTGGATTGAGAACCACCGGCCAACATAGGAACACATGAACTAGAAACTGAAACATAGAACAGACAAAACATGGACTCTGGTACACACGTGGCTCAACATATGAGTCCCCAGAGTCAGGGCGCAGACAGACAGCAAAACAGAAGAATAGGATATGATGGAGAGAGACACCAGACAAGACAATGAGACAGCAACAGAAGAATAGGATATGATGGAGAGAGAGACACCAGATGACAAGACACAGAGACAGCAACAGAAGAATAGAATATGATGGAGAGAGACATCAGACAAGACACAGAGACAGCAACAGAATAATATGATATGATGAAGAGAGACACCAGACAAGACACAGAGACAGCAACAGAATAATAGGATATGATGGAGAGAGACATCAGACAAGACATAGAGACAGCAACAGAAGAATAGGATATGATGAGACAGACAAGATGAAAGACATCAATAGACGACAGAGAAAGTGATGGAGAGAGGCAGAGGAGGGGAGAACACAGTAGACTATCACTAAAAGCTGATATAGGGATTCTAATTACTGCACTGTGTGTGTGTGAGAGAGAGAGAGAGAGAGAGAGAAGAGAGAGAGAGAGAGAGAGAGAGAGAGAGAGAGAGAGAGAGAGAGAGAGAGAGAGAGAGAGAGAGAGAGGGGAGAGAGAGAGAGAGAGAGAGAGAGAGGGGTGAGAGAGAGAGAGAGAGAGAGAGTGAGAGAGCCAGAGTGAGAGAGATAGAGAGAGAGAGAGAGAGAGAGAGAGAGAGAGAGAGAGAGAGAGAGAGAGAGAGAGAGAGTGTGTTTAGGTACTGTGGGATTATTTAATCAGTTTGGCTCATTGAACAGGCTGTGAGTCTATATTTGAAGTTATTGAGTGGTTTTGGCAATACACTAGTTATGTATTCATGGGATTTTGCTGTTGAAATTCTCCCGGACCCTCCTACTGGCTACGGCCAAGTTTCACCGATGTCTTCAAATCCTAGGGTAGAGAGGAGTCACACTCCTGGGGAGAGAGGAACTGCTACCCTGGAGAGAGAGGAGCTGCTTACCCTGGGGAGAGAGGAACTGCTACCCCCTGGGGAGAGGGAGCTGCTACTCCTCAGAAGAGAGGAGCTGATAGCCCTGGGAGAGAGGAGCTCTACCCTGGGGAGAGAGGAGCTGTTACCCTGGGGAGAGATGGTTTGTTACCCCTGGGGAGAGAGGAGCTGTTACCACCCTGGGGAGAGGGAGTCGCCACTCCCTGGGGAGAGAGAGGGAGCTGCTACCCCCTGGGGAGAGAGGAGCTGCTACCCTGGGGAGAGAGGAGCTGTTACCCCTGGGGAGAGAGGAGCTGATACCCTGGGTAGAGAGGAGCTGGATACCCTGGGGAGAGAGGGGCTGTTACCCCTGGGAGAGAGGGGGAGCTGTTACCCTGGGGAGAGGTTGCCACTGGGGAGAGAGGAGCTGTTACCCCTGGGGAGAGAGAGGAGTTGGTGTCACCCCTGGGGAGAGAGGAGCTGATACCCCTGGGGAGAGAGGAGCTGTTACCCCTGGGGAGAGATGGAGTCACACCCTGGGGAGAGGAGCTGCTACGAAGAGAGACTGCAACCCTGCTCTGTAAAGAGCTTAACGGACGATTGTTGGGGCACGCCAGTGCAGGAGTCAAATGAAGATTGGGTTGAGTCCTGTTGATGTTTCACAATATGCCATGGCCGCTCTCAGTCACCAGGTCTCAACCCACCTGAAGACAACCATCAACAAAACACTAAATTATGGAATTTCTTCTGGAATGATGTCACATCCCTCCAATAGATATTTTTTTTTCAACCTTGACAATAAACATTTTAATGAACCACAAACACTTGATGTTTAGGATGGTACACATAGGGAGACAGTTTATGCTCTTCTCACATATGCACCTAGGAAGATGCAGTGTTTCAAACCTGTCATTTTACATAATGTTGCAAGCACAGATACCATCAAATTAATCCATGTACTTTGTCCATATTTACAGAAGGCTGTCATTTCATGCCTGTTCCTATATTGAAAGGACATAGGGAAAATAAAGTCAAACATTTCAAGATAACAAAATAACAAAATTAATCACAGCATTACCTAGTCTTACTTCTATTTTAACCATATTAACCAGTTTAATCAAATTGTTTTCATTGAACACTAAATCAGAACTACATTTGGAGTTCAGACACTTATAGAATGTAACCAAGGCACATTGTAAGAGCTATAAAGAGACAGGGAGTGGGAGAGAGGAACAGAACCTGATATGGAATGAGCAGAAACAAATTAAAGGAACTTTCCACCAATCAACGATCATTCCAGACTCTCAGCTGAGAGACATATAAAAGGTAAGACGATTTATTGTTATGATATTAATGTAGTTGATGATATTAAAGGATATTAATATAGTTGATGATATTATGTGTGTATTCATATATTTGATGATATTGTTATGTGTATTCATATATTTGATGATATTGTTATGTTATTCATATAGTTGATGATATTGTTATGTGTATTAATATAGTTGATGATATTGTTATGTGTAGTCTAGTTGATGATATGTTTTGTGGACAGTGTTATATAATAGGCCTACTCTCCTTAACATGTTTTGAATATAACTAGATGGGGTAAATTAGTTCTGTTTCCATCTGAGTGCTAGACGCTCCTACACTATCTAGAATCTAAAGGGTTATTTGGCTGTCCCTATAAAAGAACCCTTTGTAGAACCCTTTGGTACTGGGTAGAACCACAGAGGTGGTTTTACCTAAAACTCAAAAGCGTTTCCCGGACAGCCAGAGGACTTGGAACTCTTTTTACTAGGTCTATAGACTTGATTCTCAAAACAGGCTTAAAACACAACATGCAACAAACAAAACTTTTTTTCTCTTTCTAATTCATTGTTAACGCTTTTCACTCAGGAAGGTAAGGTTGTGTGAAAGAGAGACAACAAATGCTCTTGGGAAAGACTAACAACAACTTACACTTCTCAAAAACCCACCGCAAGCAAATAAATGTTTAGCAACGGAAACTGTTTAGGTCACCTTGTACAGCTTTAGGAGCAAACCAGCTCCCGAGTGGCGCAGTGGTTTAAGGCACTGCATCGCAGTGCTAGGCTGTGCCACTAGGAGATCCTGGTTCGAATCCAGGCTCTGCCGCAGCTGGCCGCGACTGGGAGACCCATGGGGGTGGTGCAGAATTGGCCCCAGGGTAGGGAGGGAATTAAGGCTGGTAGGGATGTAGCTCAGTTGGTAGAGAATGGTGTTTGCAATGCCCGGTTGTGGGTTCTGTTTTCCCACGTGGGGCAGTATGAAAAATAATGTATTCACTCACTAACTGTAAGTTCTTCTGGATAAGAGGTTCTCCTAAATGACAAAAAAAAACGGTTCATTGCAACATTTAAAACTGTTGGCATGCGGTGTAAACTAATGGCTGCTGATGCTCGTGCCTCATGCTGGGAACTTGTACGTAGCCTGAGGGGTGTACTATGAGGCAAGCTAGATATACTGTTTTTTTCAAAGCTTATCTACATTTCAGTTAGCTTCACATTCCAGATCAGACTTCACCCATTAGAATATACAGAGCGCTAGTCATCAGGAAGGTGCTTCTCTCAGCAGAACTGAAAATATCTCAATGACTTCTGACATGTTCTGCTTGTGAATTCAGGCTACAAGGTGAGAAATCTTTCCAGGGATTATTATAAAGTGGTAGAGAAATGTAATGTCTGGTGTAATTTTTAGTACAGTGAATGGAAGTAAAACACTCAGACCTAACAGTCTACTTCTACCGAGACAGGCACGCGGTCAGTTTAATCATACAAAATGGAGCTAACTTTGAATGTGGGCAAGCCAAATTCAATATATTTATATATTATAGTTCCCACATTTAACATTTCATATGATAACTGTAATTGTATCATAGTTCCACTCATAGTGTAGTGATCTCGCTAAATGAGCTACTGGACCACAATTCCAACCTAAGTAATCCCAATTGGCACTAACGCGCGACGGAATTTACCTTTTACACATGCAACCTGCCCGCATTTCCTGCCCCGCTGTTTGCTACCTTTTGGTATCAGAAGCGCGTAGTATGGTGTCTGTGAGGCCATCAGAATTTATGGTCCGGACGCGTGAGGGGTCTGAGTATGGGCCTAAGCATCGGGACTTTTGTAGGGGACAGTGTGAGTCAGGTTATACTTTTTATTGGAGCAATAGGGTTAACCCTACTGCTGTTAACCCCTACTGCTGTTAACCCTACTGATGCTAACCCTACTGCTGTTAACCCTACTGCTGTTAACCCTACTGCTGTTAACCCTACTGCTGTTAACTAATGCTTGCTAACCCTACTGGGCTGTTAACCCTACTGCTGTTAACCCTACTACAGCCCTACTGCTGTTAACCCTACTGCTGTTAACCCTACTAAGTGTTAACCCTGCTGCTGTTAACCCTACTGCTGTTAACCCTACTGCTGTTAACCCTACTGCTGTTAACCCTACTGCTGTTAACCCTACTGCTGTTAACCCTAACAAGCTGTTAACCCTACTGCTGTTAACCCTACTGCTGTTAACCCTACTGCTGTTAACCCTATTGCTGTTAACCCTACTGCTGTGATGCGTAGGGTGTTTGCCTTTTTTTCGGGCCAAAGGAACCTGGTTTACCGCCCCGCTGTTTAGACTTGAAACCTGATTTGTAGGTGATCAATCCTGCTACTGACAACAGGTGGAACTGGATTCGGAACAGGTTTTTAGGGGCTGGTCATCTAGGGATATTGTAGGCTATAGCAGAGAGTTTAGACCTTGATCTGCATATCACTAACAAACTGCTATTATACAGTAAAACCTAGCCTACTTTACATAATAATATAAAATTCTTACTTGTTGCAAAAACCTTTCTGTACGATCACTGATCCCCCTCAGATCAATTCATGTCCATTTTAGCCCTTCAGTCTACATTCTCAGATACGTTTAGAAAATAACAGATTGAAAGAAAGAGTCTACATTTTTAATAAATACACATTAGCCTGAGAGAGTGGAAGGGTGCAGAGGAATGTGGCTCTGTGTTGCTGCAATGTCTCATAACTACCTTAACAAACAGTAACAGGGAGGTGAAAGATATCAGTCACGACTACATGTTGTTACAGGCTTTGCTATTTCGGTTTATATTTTGAGGGTTGGACGTTACACGCTCACCTTAATTTGGCGCTCACCTCAATAGACAGTATGCTTATGCCTGTGCTGGCTTAAGTCATCTCTTTAGTCAGAAGGGTTCCATCTGTTATGTGATATTGAAGAGCAGTGGTCCAGTGTTCTGTATTGGTGAAGATGTTAGAAGACTGGCACTCTTTGTAGCTCTGATTCTTCAAGCTGATGGAACAAAGTCTTTCCTTGTCTTGTATCTCCTAGGGTTTGGTCTGGTTTCGTTTGGTTTGGTTTGGTTTGGTTGGTTTCTGGTTGTTCTTGGTTTGGTGTGGTCTGGTTTGGTCTGGTTTCTGTGCCTGGTTTGGTCTTTGGCTTGGTCTGGATTGGTCTGGTGTGGTCTGGTTTAGTTTGGTCTGGCTTGGTCTGGGTTTGATCTGGTCTGGTTTAACTTGGTGTGGTCTGGGTTTGGTCTGGTTTGGTTTGGTTTGCTCCACTTGTTTTTTTTTTACGCTGGAGGGTTTTTATTTCCAGATGCCCTCGCCTGGAGCCACTTCAATGGGCACTCATGGTGGGTGTCTCTTAGGTACCACTTTCTTGTTGCTAGTCAAATATTCAGTGACACTAGGATTGGCCGATTAATACTGGAGCAACATGTAAAAGTGCTGGTCCCATGTTTCATGAGCTGAAATAAAATATTCCAGAAATGTTCCATATGCACAAAAAACAAAAAAACATATTTCTCTCCGATTTTGTGCACACATTTGTTTACATCCCTGTTAGTGAAAGCATTTCTCAGTTGCCAAGATAATCCATCCACCTGACAGGGGGTGAATATCAAGAAGCTGATTAAACAGCCATGATCATTACACAGGTACACCTTGTGCTGGGGACAATAAAAGGCCATTCGAAAATGTGCAAAGTTTTCACACAACACAATGCCACAGATGTCTCAGGTTTTGAGGGAGCGTGCCATTGGCATGCTGACTGCAGGAATGTTCACCAGAGCTGTTGCCAGAGAATTACATTGGTGTCAGAAGTGGAATGGCGGTTGTGAGGTCATCAGAACGCGATCGGCCCGGACGTGTGAGTAGTCGACTTCCTGGTCGGAGGGGGCCAGCGTGCCAGCCATGACCCAATTCCCACCATGGGCTAACTATTGGTGCGATGCGTAGTTTTGCCTTTACACGTGCAACCTGCGTTCGCTGCCCTGCTGTTTGCTACATTGGTGTTGAATAGGCCATCAGAATGCACGTGCCCGGTGATGGAGGGGTCTGAGTAGTCGAAGCACAGGACTTGCTTTTGTTAGGGGGCAGTGTGAGCCAGGTTACACTTCCCATCGAGCGATAGGTTTAACCCTATAGACAGAGTCCCAACAGCAGAGTCCCGACAGCAGAGTCCCAACAGCAGAGTCCCATCAGCAGAGTCCCAACAGCGAGAGTCCCAACAGCAGAGTCCCAACAGCAGAGTCCCAAACAGCAGAGTCCCAACAGCAGAGTCCCAACAGCAGAGTCCAGTCAGCAGAGTCCCGGACCCACAGCAGAGTCCCGAGCAGCAGAGTCCCCACAGCAGTCCCGCAGAGTCCCGACAGCAGAGTCCCAACAGCAGAGTCCCTGGACAGCAGAGTCCCAACAGCAGAGTCCCAACCGCAGAGTCCCAACCGCAGAGTCCTACCAGCTGTCCTATCATTTCTCTTCATTATTTCTCTTCATATGAGCCAAGGGATTAAAAAGGATTTGCCTGTAGATTGTCAAACTTGATTCGTATGATGACTGCAAGGCTAAGATTTTGAAAGTCTGATGTTGACTAAGGATCAGTCCAATCAAAGCTACTGTAGATATAATGTGATTTTGACGTCATTTTATCTGTGGCTAATGACCTTCTTGAATGGGCACTTCTAATGTAACTCTGTGGCAGCACCCAATGGGCTTGAACTTTTCTAGCTTCTACCTTAGGGACTTGGTGTGTGACGTAGTGTCCCCATGCATGAGTGACAGAACACTGAGCCAATCACGAAGCAATGCTCTGTAATATCTTCTGCCTCGACCCACCACCACAGAAAGCACTGAGCTAGGCTGAAACACCTGCATTTTGGAGCTGCTTTACTCAAGAAAAACAAAAAAAGAGACCATGTTTTTTAGGTTTTATTAACTCAATTATATATATATTATTTTTACATTTTTGCAAACTGATATGTGACACGTATTAATGCCAAAATAACATGCAAACAGGAAAGGCCACCTGCCCCAGCTGAATGACGGTCACCACTGGCTGAGGTATAGACCTTGATCTGCTTTACACAAAAAAATACTGTTATACATTATAACCTAGCCTACTTTAAATAATAAAAATCTCTTAATTGTTGCAAAAAAACCTTTCTGTATAGATCACTGATCCCCCAGATCAATCAAGCCCGTTTTAGCCCTTCTGTCTGCATTCTCGGATATCGTTTAGAAAAGAACAGATTTAAAGATAATAATTGGCTGACTTTTAATGAATTACAAATAAGTGGAGACATGGCCTTGTGTTGCTGCACACTGTCTATAACTACCTTAACAAACAGTGACTTATTATTATTATTGACAGTTAACATGGAGAAGAGATGTCACAACCAGATGTTCATTTGATTGCATTAAATAGCCTGACTGTTTCAATATGTCTGTTAGTAAATGTTTTTGTAAGAGATAATTAAAAAACGATAACACTCACATTCAAGAATTACTGTGTTAACTACAACCAACATGTTGGATCTCTGTTTAGGGGTCAGTGGTCTAAAATGAGTCTCTCTGGGGAACATGACACCAAAGCTAAGAGGTGAGATGACAATTTTGTTTAAGAATTATTAAGAGTTTATTTCCTAAATGCTATTTCCACAATAATCAGAAATGGTTGTTATGGGTACCCTTCAATATTACTGTTCTCAGATGTTTAATTAATAGATTTTAGATGTAGATTATTATTATTATTTTTATTGCAAAACGCTATATATCCATTGTTTAGCTGAAATTGAATGTTCGTATCCTGTATATTTGACTGTATTATCTGGTTGTCTCACCTAGCTATCTTAAGATGAATGCACTTACTGTAAATAGCTCTGGGTAAGAGCATCTGCTAAACAGGTGTGGGGCTCTATCCTGAATGACAGGTCACCACTGCTCTAAAAGCAATTACGTATGTTGCACAGAAACCATTTGATTCGCTGCATGTTTCTATTATCAAGACACCTGCTGGTACCTCTTAACTGGTTAGTACAGCTCATAGGTGTCCTAAATATCTGCCAACTAGGTGGGACACTTATAAACAAAGAGGCTTCATGCATAAGCTTTAATTTATACCCATAAGAGTAGGACTAAAATGGCTTTATTCCAGCCCTTATACAACAATTTTCTACTCTGAGACGACTTTTGGATATGGGCCCAAGATCTCAAAATATTGTTTTAGCGAAAAACGAATCATTTTTGTTTTACATAATAAAAAATGAATATTACGCTAATGTAACTGACTTTAAAGACTTGGACTTAGTTTATTGTGTTGCTCTGCTCGTGTCCGCGTTCTGGAACTGTCCGCGTCCCCGTACAGAACTGTCCGCGACCCACGTGTGTTTGGGCGCCAAGCATATTGTCCAGTTACAGAGTGGTCTGAGGTGATCTTAGGGAACAACGACGGAGTTCTACAGTGTTGAGACACCTGCAGTTTATTGTTCAATTTTATTTTTGCGTAATGGTCAGTGACAGTATGAGTGTAGCCAGATCCTTTTCACTCGCTATTCTTGTTTCATCTTGTGTGGTTCACCGGGATTCGTCATCATCCTCGATGGACAGACGAACGACCTGCTAGCTAGCCAAGCTAGTCGGTACAGCTAGCTAAGCCCTAGCTACTCTACCAGCAGCATCCTAGTTATCCTAGCTACCACTACATCATCACCGGCTGCCTGCATTTCTTGTGGACCGATGGAGCTCCCTGGTTGTTTCTTCCACCTGTTACCCAAACCGTGGAGGGCTTCTCTCTCTCGTTGACGGATGCTGGCTACCTACGCTCCTCTGTCCGGTTTCTCTCTTCACTAGATGGATGGTAACTTTACCGTTTAACCCCTATGTGTCCAAGGACTGAACTTTTGAATGTTATTTTCGGGCCTCAAGTGACATTTTTACAACGTTTATTTCTGATAAAATTAGCTCATTGCATCCGCCATGGAGCCCAGTTTCATAATATTACCTTCAGTCCCTGGTTGTGAAGTAATCACGAAACAACAGGCCTTATGTTTGGGCTTTTTCACCCTACCAGCTCCTATTAGTTCTATTGAGCTCCGTGACACCGACTCGCCTTCAGAACGTTCTATTCCCAGCCCATTGTTCTAGCGTCACAATGCCAGCTTCACTATTGTTATCAATGAGACCTGCCTGCGTTAACCCTGTAGGTTTACCTCAGGTAAATTATTATTAACAAGGTTACGGCTACTTGGTGAGCGGTTAACCCTGTAGGTTTACCTCAGGTAACTGATTATTAACAAGGTTACGGCTACTTGGTGAGCGTTAACCCTGTAGGTTTACCTCAGGTAACTTATTATACAAGGTTACGGCTACTTGATGAGCGTTAACCCTGTAGGTTTACCTCAGGTAACTTATTATTAACAAGGTTACGGCTACTTGGTGAGCGTTAACCCTGTAGGTTTACCTCTGGTAACTTATTATTAACAAGGTTACAGCTACTTGGTGAGCGCTAACCCTGTAGGTTTCACCTCAGGTAACTTATTATTAACAAGGTTATGGCTACTTGGTGAGCGTTAACCCTGTAGGTTTACCTCAGGTAACTTATTGTTAACAATGTTACAGCTATTTGGTGAGCGCGCACACTGTTCACCTGAGTACATGTTGTGGTCACCAATAGTGAGGTGAGACACAGTTTAAGAGGCGATGGCTGGCGGATAGCCATCAAACATTAAACATTTTCTGGTCATGGTTAACCATATTTGTTTTAAGAAAAAAGTGTACAATCTAAAAAAACACGTCCCTGTCCTCTTTTCAAGATGTGGCCGATTTAAACAGCCAGAAGACATTTGTTAATTAAGAATAACAATTTATTTTGATGACTTGTTGTTTCTAAATGACTGCTGGATAATTTGATATGCATCGAAATCTTCGTTCGTAGGCATCAAATTGAGCGAATGCTGTGCAGGTTCACTGAGTTGCAAACCAAATGGATATAATGGGGTGATTGTTGTCTAATCGGGTGGTCTAGCTAATGGATTTGTAGATCTGACGCAGTTGCTACCTCAGATTATGAGCGTAGCAAGTGTCATGAGTGAGTTATGTAGTACCCACATACGGCCACAACGAGGGAGCAAGAGTGCCATAAACCCATTCTGTTTTTTGCCATAAAAACCCTAAACCTAACAATCAATCAAATGTATTTATAAAGCACTCACTGTTCACCTGGATACCGTTGTTGTCATTATTGTCGGCAGGAATATGGGACCAAATACTAAACCTTTGACTACTTTAAAACACAATAAGTGAATTGGTCAGAATACTTATGACTTCTTCAAATAGGGGACTAGATACATAAAGTGCATTTATTTTTCTAAATGGTGAAACAGACACGTATAAAAATACCCTCAAATAAAAGGTGACATTATATACTGTCACCTCATATGAAACATTTGTTTTAAAATCCAAAATGCTGGAGTATAGAGCCACATTTAAAATGTTAGCTTCACTGTCAAAATAGATATGGTGTGGACTGTCTACTCAATACAATCTAAATCTGATACCTCACTGTCTGTCTTTTGACTGATACTGCTTTTTAAACTGCTCTGGTCAGTCTACTCAAATATTTGTACTTTATATTTTTCTATCTACAAGCAGTACTTAGATCATTTATTATTGTTAATAATGATACATTAATTTATGAATAGATATGGCAGGTTTCAGGACACTGATATATCTGAAAATGTTGAAAAAATATATTGCCGCTATTTTCACCACCAAAGAATATCAGTGTGATTTTTAATATGATTTGACTCTTTGCAGGCTGTCACGCTGTCTAGTCACAGAGGAAGGCTATGCTTCTCTGGTCTCAGCTTTGAAGTCAAACCCCTCACACCTGAGAGAGCTGGATCTGAGTAACAATGACCTGAAGGATTCAGGAGTGAAGCTGCTCTCTGCTGTCCTGGGGAATCCCCACCTGTAAACTGGAGACTCTGAGGTCAGTATTCCTGTAGTTGGTCAACAAGTGATAACTGTTCACCAGATCCACATGTGTTTACCAGGCACACATAGTCCACACCATATGTGTTTGGACAGTGAAGCTTACAGTTTTACATTTGGTGCTATGCTCCAGCATTTTTGGATTTGAGATAGAATGTTTCATATTAGGCAACAGTACAGAATGTCACCTTTTATTTAAAGGTATTAATTCATATCTGTTTTACCGTTTAGAAATTAAAGCACTTTATGTGTGTAATTGTCCCA
Source organism: Coregonus clupeaformis (assembly GCF_020615455.1). Lineage (NCBI taxonomy): Eukaryota > Metazoa > Chordata > Actinopteri > Salmoniformes > Salmonidae > Coregonus > Coregonus clupeaformis. The sequence goes on along the minus strand of NW_025535493.1, from coordinate 83,444 downwards.
AATGAAAAAGCCAGTAATTATTTGGACAAATTAATTTAGTCAAATGTTTAGTATTTGGTCAAATATTCCTTACCCCACAGTGATTACATCAAGCTTGTGATTCTACAAACTTGTTGAATGCATTTGCAGTTTGTTTTGGTTGTGTTTTGGATTATGTTTTCCCCAATAGAAACTGAATGGTGAATAATGTCCTGTCATTTTGGAGTCACTTCACTTGTATTGTCAGTAAGAATAGAATATGTTTCTGAACACTTCTACATTCATGTGGGCCGCTAACATGATTATGAATAATCGTGAATGAATCGTGAATGATGATGAATGAGAAAGTTACAGAGGAACAAGGATCATACCCCCTCTGTTATTGGTAATGGTGAGAGGTTAGCATGTTTTGTTGTAGCCTCTGTAACTCTCTCACTCATTATTATTCATGATTCATTCATGATTTGTCTTAATCATGGAATCATCAGGATTCATTTAGTAGTGTTTAGAAACATGTTATCTACTCACTTAGACAGAAAATTACTCCAGTCATCATCCACCATTCAGTTACTATTGGACAAAACATAACCCAAAACACAACCAAAACAAACTGCAAATGCAACCAATTAGTTTGAGACCAAATACTCAACTTTTGACTACTTTAATACACTATAAGTGAATTAGTTAGAATACTTATGACTTCTTCAAATGGTGGGACTATATACATAAAGTGCTTTCATTTCTAAACGGTGAAACAGATATGTATGAAAATACCCTCCAAATAAAAGGTGACATTATATACTGTCACCTCATATGAAACATTTGATCTGAAATCCAAAATGCTGGAGTATAGAGCCACATTTAAAATGTTATCTTCACTGTCAAAATAGATATGGTGTGGACTGTATACTCAATACAATCTAAATCTGATACCTCACTGTCTGTCTTTGCCTGATACTGCTTTTTTAAACTGCTCTGGTCAGTCTACTCAAATATTTGTACTTTATATTTTTCTCTCTTTAAGCAATACTTTGATAATTTGTCATTTCTAATAATGATACATTAATTTATGAATAGATATGGCAGGTTTCAGGACACTGATATATCTGAATTTGTAGAAAATATATACTGCCACTATTTTCACCACCAAAGAATAGCAGTGTGATTTTAATATGATTTGACTCTTTGCAGGCTGTCAGGCTGTCTAGTCACAGAGGAAGGCTGTGATTCTCTGGTCTCAGCTCTGAAGTCAAACCCCTCACACCTGAGAGAGCTGGATCTGAGTAACAATGACCTGAAGGATTCAGGAGTGAAGCTGCTCTCTGCTGTCCTGGGGGATCCCCACTGTCAACTGGAGACTCTGAGGTCAGTATTCCTGTAGTTGGTCAACAAGTGATAACTGTTCACCAGATCCACATGTGTTTACCAGGCACACATAGTCCACACCATATGTGTTTGGACAGTGAAGCTTACAGTTTTACAGTGGTGTGAAAAAGTGTTCGCCCCTTTCTGATTTCTTATTTGTTTGCATGTTTGTCACACTTAAATGTTTCAGATCATCAAACAAATTTAAAATTAGTCAAAGATAACACAAGTAAACACAAAATGCAGTCTTGAAATGAAGGTTGTTATTATTAAGGGAAAACAAAATCCAAACCCACATGGCCCTGTGAAAAAGTGATTGCCCCTACAACCTAATAACTGGTTGGGCCACCCTTAGCAGCAACAACTGCAATCAAACATTTGAATTCCCATGATGTTTTTACGAGCGCTGTGGAGGAATTTTTGGCCCACTCATCTTTGCAGAATTGTTGATTCAGCCACATTGGAGGGTTTTCGAGCATGAACTGCCTTTTTACAGGTCATGCCACAGCATCTCAATAGGATTCAGGTCAGGACTTTGACTTGGCCCTCCAAAGTCTTCATTTTGTTTTTCTTCAGCCATTCAGAGGTGAACTTGCTGGTGTGTTTTGGATCATTGTCCTGCTGCAGAATCCAAGTTCGCTTCAGCTTGAGGTCTCGAACAGATGGCCGGACATTCCTCCTTCAGGATTTTTTGGTAGACAGCAGAATTCATGGTTCCATTTATCACAGCAAGTCTTCCAGGTCCTGAAGCAGCAAAACAGGCCCAGACCATCACACTACCACCACCATATTTTACTGTTGGTATGATGTTCTTTTTCTGAAATGCGATGTTACTTTTTACGGCAGATGTAATGGGACACACCTTCCAAAAAGTTCAACTTTTGTCTCGTCAGTCCACAGAGTATTTTCCCAAAGGTCTTGGGGATCATCAATATGTTTTCTGGCAAAACGAGACGAGCCTTAATGGTTTTCTTGCTCAGCAGTGGTTTTCGTGTTGGAACTCTGCCATGCAGGCCATTTCTGCCCAGTCTCTTTCTTATGGTGGAGTCATGAACACTGACTTTAACTGAGTAAGTGAGGCCTGCAGCTCTTTGGATGTTGTTGTGGGGTCTTTTGTGACCTCTTGGATGAGTCGTCGCTACGCTCTTGGGGTCATTTTGGTCGGCCGGTCACTCCTGGGAAGGTTCACCACTGTTCCATGTTTTCGCCATTTGTGGATAATGGCTCTCACTGTGGTTCGCTGGAGTCCCAAAGCTTTAGAAATGGCTTTATAACCTTTTCCAGACTGATGGATGTCAATTAATTTCTTTCTCATTTGTTCCTGAATTTCTTTGGATCTCGGCATGATGTCTAGCTTTTGAGGATCTTTTGGTCTACTTAACTTTGTAAGGCAGGTCCTATTTAAGTGATTCCTTGATTGAGAACAGGTGTGGCAGTAATCAGGCCTGGGTGTGGCTAGAGGAATTGAACTCAGGTGTGATAAACCACAGTTGAGTTGTGTTATAACAGGGGGTGCAATCACTTTTTCACACAGGGCCATGTAGGTTTGGATTTTGTTTTCCCTTAATAATAACAACCTTCATTTCCAAAACTGCAATTTATCTTTGACTAATATTTAAATTTGTTTGATGATCTGAAACATTTAAGTGTGACAAACATGCAAACAAATAACAAATCAGGAAGGGGCAAACACTTTTTTCACACCACTGTATTTGTACTTTTATATTTGTCTCTCTACAAGCAAAACGTTGATAATTTGTCATTTCTAATAATGATACATTCATTTATGAATAGATATGGCAGGTTTCAGGACACTGATATATCTGAATATGTAGAAAATATATACTGCCACTATTTTCACCACCAAAGAATAGCAGTGTGATTTTAATATGATTTGACTCTTTGCAGGCTGTCAGGCTGTCTAGTCACAGAGGAAGGCTGTGCTTCTCTGGTCTCAGCTCTGAAGTCAAACCCCTCACACCTGAGAGAGAGCTGGATCTGAGTAACAATGACCTGAAGGAAAGAAAGTCCCTGTTTCCATTTGCTAGAATGTATGAATCAAATATTGAGGACTTGGGGCATGAAACTACATCAGTTCAGAAGAAGGATTTGACAAAGGAAAATCCAGAGTGGCATGCATAGACCCCTCCAGTGTAGTAGAGATAGCATTATTCATTGAGCCTTATAAAGAAGTTTTCTTTCAGCTCTTTAAACTGTGCAGAATATCTGTTTCAATCACTGTTAGTACCGCTTCTTATGAACAGAGTTTTTCTGCTCTAAAGCTGGTGAAAACGTATCTCAGGTCCACAATGTCAGATGAGAGATTAAGCAATTTAGGTGTATTAAGGTTTGAGTCAAGGAAGGCAAAGGCCTTAAATCCAGATGAATTTGCGAATCTTTTTGTAAGAAACCACCAAAAACCGTAGAATACAGTTGATGTAACTGATAGTGAATATGTAATGCAAATGACAAAATGTAAATGCAAATAATAAATAGTTGAATGATTATAAACATGGTCATTTGTCTATTGATGCCTGCAATGCAGTGACGAAAAACGACATGACAACAATAATGTGTGATGTAACTGGCCCCTCTAACAGTACAACTGGCCCCAGCCTGGCCCCTCCCACTGGGAATGTTCTAGAACCACCACTGCTGCTACGGCGACATTGGCCCAGTTATTGTTGAATAATAATGAAGCTAGGTCCGATTCAATTCAAATAATATAGCTGGTCACTTCAAAATACTTACAGCTGAAATACACTGCCGTTTTCTTTGTGAACATGGTGAGATGGAGGAAGCCACATCCCATGTAGAGTTGTGGGGGAGGGGACAAGTTTCCCAAACAGACACTGGCTTTGGATCAGGTTTAAATTCCTCCCACTAATGATCCTTGTTAGGTTTGGGGGAGGGGGAAGCTGATCCTAGATCTGTATCTAGGGGGAAACTTCACCCCAGCAAAGAGAGATGGGGGAAGAGGAGGAGAGAGAGCGTTGCTCTCAGGATTGACAGATCATCTACAAAATCTACCAGTAGGGAAATTGGTGTCAGAATATAATATCTGACCTTTAGCAGTTCTAATGTCTTCATTTGCTCCATTTCATTAGTCTTGTTGATTGATTGCTGATATCTAGTTTCACAGATGAGATGGTGTTGATGAAGAGCATCCATCCGTTTTTAGTACTGCATTAATAGTAATGCATTCATAGACATATAGTTGATACTGGTGGTCCTACCCATCCCCCACTTCACTCCATTAACCCTACACTTGCTGCTCACATGGTGGTTTGTCTCCATGTATCTGACTTTAGGTCAGTTTTTAAGGTTCAGAAGGTAAAGATTGTGTTCGGCTGTGTCAGGAGCACTAGTGGTAGTGCTGCCGCTCCCAGATCACACATTGCCCCTATATAAGTATATACTGTAGCAAGCTGAACCCAACACCTACCAATTACCAACTTCTGATCTCTTGGTGTAATGGAAAAGGTGTTGGCTTGATTGTCACTGGACCCGGGTTCGAGTCCCGGTTGGAGCTATCCCTTAATTAGTTACATTGGTGTCAGAAGTGGGATAGTGCCTGTGATGCCATCAAAGAGGCATGTACACGTGAGAGACTTCCTATAAAGAAGTGCGGGGACATGCTCTCCCCAAGGAAGGGGGTAATGTAGCGGCCTTAATCCAACACCTAGCCACATCATCGAGAGGTTCGGACCTCTTGGCCTAGCGCTTGTTGGGTTCTGACTTCTAAACATGAAATAGACTTATTCATGTCACTGAGGGAGAGAGGGGAATGTATAATGTTTCCATTCTGTCAGGATATGTTATTGTTAGCCATCAGGGATCCTATTGGAGGAGAAGAGACACAGTCTGGTACAAGTCAACATGACAGCCGTGAGTTGGGGGAGGAGTGAGCAATTTGGGCAGAGGTCAGGTTAGATGAAGTGAGGAAGAACATATATCACTAATATTCTGGATAGCAACAGAGGTGTATTGGCTGTTCAGATGTGGAAGGAGGGGCTCAGCATAGGAGAAAGGGTTAAATACCAGTGCTTGTGTGAATATGTTCTTTGTCTTATGCAGCTGTATGATCCAATGGGTGAATAAACTTGGTTTGAGCTTTACTAAACATCCCTGAGTTTTACGAGGTTCATTTAGAACCTAACACGCTTAAGGTGTTGGCTTGACAGTTGATGGACCCAGGTTCAAAACCCGTTTGGGCTACCCCTGAATTCACTACAATATATTTGTTTGCCTACGGGCAGGGAGACCCGGGTTTGAGACGAAGGGGCATTACACCGTTGCTGTTTATTAAAAACCCTACATTGGTGGAAGCAGTGGAGTGGTGCCTTGGGAGATGTGTGCAACATTTCATGGGCGGGATCTGTACCCAGGTGTCCCATGGGAAAAACCAGTGTCTTGACCATTAGACCAAGAGGTAATGCCCACTTGACCTGAGGGTGACACTGATTTTGAAGTTGAAGGCAGGAGTACCTCATTACCAGATCATGAGACAGACTCATGTTTTCTACACACATGGGATAGTGTAAAAGGAACTTTGCCTAGGAAGCCCATGCTAGAAGTGTTAGGAGGTGGAAGTTAGAGAATTAGTCCAGTAACTGAAAGGTCACTGGTTTGAGTCCTGAGCCAGACAACAAAAACGTGGGATTTGATCTGAACTGGCAGATCTGTGACCAACCCCTTCAGAAAGACAAATCCCCCTTTGTTCCCTGTAACATGGACTAATAAAGTTGTACTGTACTGTTCTGTGCTGCACTTTATTGAACAGAACCTGAGAGTCCAGCATGTCAGGGGATGGGGTGGGGGGTGGGGGGTGAGAGCAGCAGTGGGGGATGGGTAGCTAGTCCTTGATTGGCTGTAGACCTGGGAGCCACAACTGCCAAGAGAAATTCAATCTACCCTTTTTATCAGCCAAGCCAACATACTATTTTACACACAATTTTTTGGGACTGTTAATGTTTATATTTAAAATCAACACTGAGCTTTTCATGTTATAATCTGTTATTTATCAAATCTGATAGTAAGATATTGAAACCATATACAATATGCACTAGAAATGGTTGTAATGAAACCTGGGACACTCCTATAGACCTATGGAAATATGAGGAGGGAAATGATGTATTTCTGAAAGATATCAAGTAATTTAGGATTTGAAGTCAATTCTTGTGTGGGAAACTGCAGTCTGGTTTGTTTGTCTGAGTGAACAGAGCAGTTGGGGGAAGGGAATACACATACAATGTTTCAATCTCCAACTGTCTTGTTTCACAGACTCCTGTGAGAGAGAATATAGTAGACGGTTGCTGTCAAAAAGTGATTGGTGAGTTTTCCTGTGTCCTGTGTTTATGACCTTTTAAGGACATCCTGTCCGGACGTTCTCTTCACTATTTAGGGTGTGCTTATGTAACTTGATAGTGCAGCTGTTTCTTTGAAGTAAAGCACATTGATGAGGAATATATGATCTATTATGCTGTGAGAGAAAGAGCACATATTTACCTAATTTGTTAAATATTAATAGTTAACAATGAATATGCTTAACAATAGTAGAGACATTTCTTAACTACCAATGCTGTGCTTTTGGTAAGGATGGTTCCCTCTAGCTCCCTGCAGCTGGTCTGGGCGTTTAGTCAAGGACATGGGATAGAGATCAACTGGAGGAACAGGTAGACCTGTATTGTTTCAATTTCTCGTTGCTTCCACACAGACACAAGAAGAAAACATGGTGGCTCCTGATCTGCCAGGGAGGGGCGTGCTTGGATGAAAAGCAGAGATTGTTTTGGACTATTTGCAGAACTTATGAAGAGCTATACAAATCCTGTTGACTCTGTATTAACTTCTGCCTGCAATTGCATAACTAAGGATATTTTACATATACTCAGAAGCCGTTGTCTGTGTCATTTTCTAAAGTTTAAAGTTTGTTTAAGAATAAGAGAATATCAGCACTGTGCAAAGAACCCTCTACAACATGTTTGAAATAAAAAGTAATGGCCTGGTGATTGATGTGTCGGTACTGACCTAGTTGAACTTAAAGTTTGAACTGTTTGAAAAATGTGAAACAGTTGGGAATTTTGTAGTGAACTTATGGAGCTGCTGTGTAGTGAGCTTGTGACCCCTTGTAGAATGAAAAAGTAATTTCTGGGTAGGTCTGCCTGAGTATAAGTAAGTGTTAGACTTGTCCTGTGAACACTACGAGCAACAAGAAACCTCAAGAGAGATCAACCACAGAAAACTCCAGAAAACACGTCTCCTAGACCAATTCTAGGTGTGTTGTGTCCTTCATGTCTGGGCCACAAGGACAAAACCATCGATGCCATTCTTTGTGATGCACCTGATTGTTTTAACGGTGGGATTGATATGAGTGGAGGCCAACCGGACGATTCAACAGTGAAGATTTTCACACACAGCTGTCTCAACAACCTTTTTCAGCCAAAAACCGGGAGTTTTTCTCCTGCGTTTCGCATGAGGGAATGGCTTAAGATAAGACTTGCTCTATGTCAGATCTAAAAGGCCCTGAATGGAACATCCCTGCCTGGTACGCATTGGAAGAGGAAGTCTGTGGGCCAGATGATTTGGAAGTCATACGAATCTCTTCAGTAGCGTAGAGTCCAGACTCCAAAGTGACAATTTTAGGTTGTTCTGAATTCAATAGCGCAAATGCCTCCAAATCTGTTAGTTCGTATGTATTTTCAAACGCTTGCACAGAGGTCAACTATTTTGTGCCTGTCTTTAGCTTCAAGTGGCGAGATTGGTTTAACTGTTTTGTAAACCTGTTTACCCTTTTAGAAAGAGTTCTCAGCTATCCATATTTAAATGGTCAACAGTTTGCTCATCTAGGGGGTCCCTTACACACAAAGAGAACTGTATGTACACATGGGGTCCCCAAGTGTCTTTGAAACTACTTTTTTAAACCTGTTTAACCTTTAACCTTTTAAAAATAGCTCTCGGGGGGGGAGCGTCCGGGAATGTCCGGGAGGCGTCCGAGGATGGAATGTCCAGTGGATGTCTCAGTCAATTAAAAACAAAAAAACAATTGTATTCTTAAAGATGTCCCGTTTTACTGCTGACCTAAACAGATCCATTTGACCCCATAAAAGAGCGTCCGTGGGATGTCTCAGTCAACCAATAAAAAAGACCCAGAGGACCAGAAGGCCTGAAGACATACATCTTAAAGAGACTCCTTGAATCATTTATTCCTCATGGAGCATTTTGAAGGTGAGTTGAATTTTCAATATGATGAAGGCTTCTATATCTAACTATGCATATATATATTATTTATGTTGTATATTATAAATGAATATTTTTAATAATGTATTGTATAAAATGATATAGTATATAATGAATGAGATGTTTTGTTATTGATTTTTTAAACGAGAATGGACTCTACCTACATATGTATATATCCTACTGTTTATACCAAACAAATGTCAATTTTATGTGACATGTCTCAAGGTGTCTCAGAACCCATGAAAATGCATGCCAAACCAAGTCTCTACTCAAGAGTGGACCACTGGCTCCACCTAGTGGATATACAGTTACATCACAGTTATAGAAAAATTACTAGTCAATTGATTATGTGTGTGTGTGTGTGTATCTAGAATGTTAGTATAATATATATATATAAATACATATATATATATATATATATATATATATGTATTTATCCTACTGTTTTTACCAAACAAATTTCTATTTTATGTGAAGTGTCTAATCAAGAGTGGACCACTGGCTCCACCAAGTGGATGTTCAGTTACATCACAGTTGTAGAAATAAATTACCTAGCACGATAGTATACTATTCTATATCCCTCTCTCAATGGATAACAATTCACTCAATGGATAACAATGTTTTTTTAAATATTTAACAGTATTTCAATATTTGGTTTTTGCAGACATTTTAAGACTGGATGACATACAATTTTCAGGTAATTAATATTATTATTTTATTTATTAGTTTTTTTTAAGGGGGTAGATCAGCTTAATATTGCAGATAGATTGTATCTTCTATCAATGTAATTGTCTGCATCACTTCCAGTCCCCCATGTTTTTTTATATATATACACACACACACATATTTACATTTCGTCATTTAGCAGACGCTCTTATCCAGAGTGAGTGAGTGCATACATTATTATATTTTTTCCTCCATACTGGCCCCCGTGGGAATTGAACCCATAACCCTGGCGTTGCAAACGCCATGCTCTACCAACTGAGCTACATCCCTGCCGGCCATTCCCTCCCCTACCCTGGACACGCTGGGCCAGTTGTGAGCCGCCCCCATGGGTCTCCCGGTCGCGGCCGGCTACGACAGAGCCTGGATTTGAACCAGGATCTCTAGTGGACCACTGCGCCACTCGGGAGATAATACACATACACATACATATACACACATATATATATATATATATATATATATATATATATATATATATATATATATATATATATATATATATATATATATATATATATATATATATATATACACATATATACACATACATACACACATACAGTGAGGGAAAAAGGTATTTGATCCCCTGCTGATTTTGTGATTGACAGTTATTTTGTGTTTCTTCCATTTGCGAATAATCGCACAAACTGTTGTCACCTTCTCATCAAGCTGCTTGGTGATGGTCTTGTAGCCCATTCCAGCCTTGTGTAGGTCTACAATCTTGTCCCTGACATCCTTGGAGAGCTCTTTGGTCTTGGCCATGGTGGAGCGTTTGGAATCTGATTGATGGATTGCTTCTGTGGACATATGTCTTTTATACAGATAACAAACTGAGATTAGGAGCACTCCCTTTAAGAGTGTGCTCCTAATCTCAGCTCGTTACCTGTATAAAAGACACCTGGGAGCCAGAAATCTTTCTGATTGAGAAGGGGTCAAATACTTATTTCCCTCATTAAAATGCAAATTAATTTATAACATTTTTGAAATGCTTTTTCTGGATTTTTTTGTTGCTATTCTGTCTCTCACTGTTCAAATAAACCGACCATTAAAATTATAGACTGATCATTTCTTTGTCAGTGGGCAAACGTACAAAATCAGCAGGGGATCAAATACTTTTTCCCTCTCTGTACCAATACAATTATATAGACTGATCATTTCTTTGTCAGTGGGCAAACGTACAAAATCAGCAGGGGATCAAATACTTTCTCCCTCACTGTACATACATACAGTACATATCCTTTTTTAAATATATTCCCCTTTATTACTTTCCAACCCCACCACCCTTTCCCTAATTGGAGCAAACTAGTGAACAACAATGCTTAGGCCTCTACTTCCAGCTTATACATACTATATACATTTTATGGACACAGTCAATTTTACAATAATTATATTTTCTTTGTTTTTGCTCCTGAACTACTTCTACTCTCAACCTCTCCGAAAAATTTTCATGATGTCCATCCGGTTTGATTCTATATGCCATATCTTTCTAACTGTGCTCTTTCCCAAAAGCTCCCAACCTACAACCTATATACTTATTATGGACACAGTATGCTTACGTTATTGGTTATCTTGTTGTTATTGCTTGTTGTTAGTTGTTATTAGTCCCATCCTTCAACTCCATTCAACACCTCCCATCTATCTCTTAACACCATCCATATAGGATTTCTATTTGCCATATATTTTTCTACTGTACTGTGATGTTTTACAAAAGTTCTGAACCTTTCTATTAATTAATATTAATACTATATTGTATTTTATGTTCAATATCAGTATTTTTAAGTAAAAAATGTATATTGTAATATAATGTAAATTCTACAGGTTACCCTACATTTATGCAGGAGGTACCCGAAGTCATTGATGTGGATCAAGAAGCAACACCACAAACAGAAGTGATTGTTATAGAGGATAACGAGTTTGAGGAACAACAGACAGAAGCTGCATCTTTACTCAGTCACTCGCCATCAAGATATTTTAGACGTGAGTCAACATTTAAATTAGTAATAATCTTTATATAATAAGCAATAGACAAAAGGTGTACTATGTTTTAAAAACCTAATCTTGTGTTTACAGCTGACTCTCCATGTAGAAGCGTGTACAGCGTTCAACCCAGGCATTATGGACTCCTCCGTTGAATGACTGCTTGAATGATTGTGAAAAGCAACGTTCTCCTCTCTTTCTGTACAGCAGGCTTTGACATAGACGAAACTCAAACCAACCCAAGAACAGAGGGATTGTCATACCTAGACACGCCTCCAAACCCCCGAGGCGTTCAGTATATAATAGGGCACCGACACTATTTCAAAGTCCAGCACGGCTCCACAGACACATAGTTCAAGTTGACAGAATGGCTTCACCTTTGACCGAGGAGAACGATTGGTCTGAAAAGGACTGGATTGAAGAACCAGCTCTTTATGGATATGGCCTGTTTTATTATAGATATAACTTTTAATGACTATGTTAAAAACAATATTATGATTATTATTTTTGTAAAAAGACAGACTCAGACAATGGACAACGGGAAGAAAACACGCCTTCCATGACTCCACAGAAAAACAGGTTTAGTCAACAAACAGACAGCTATTTCCCTGTAACCCAAGTCCGAACAGTGAGAAACAGAAACAGTGAGTTAGGATATATTGATATGTTAACACATAATACATTAACTGATATTATGATTACTGCATCTAAACAGGTCAATACATTCAATGATGATAATGTTGAGGATGATGTGTTGAGCTATGATGAGGATGATGTGTTGAGGTATGATGAGGATGATGTGTTGATGTATGATGAGGATGATGTGTTGAGGTATGATGAGGATGATGTGTTGATGTATGATGAGGATGATGTGTTGAGCTATGATGAGGATGATGTGTTGAGCTATGATGAGGATGATGTGTTGAGGTATGATGAGGATGATGTGTTGAGCTATGATGAGGATGATGTGTTGAGCTATGATGAGGATGATGTGTTGAGCTATGATGAGGATGATGTGTTGAGCTATGATGAGGATGATGTGTTGAGGTATGATGAGGATGATGTGTTGATGTATGATGAGGATGATGTGTTGAGCTATGATGAGGATGATGTGTTGAGCTATGATGAGGATGATGTGTTGAGGTATGATGAGGATGATGTGTTGAGCTATGATGAAGATGATGTGTTGATGTATGATGAGGATGATGTGTTGAGCTATGATGAGGATGATGTGTTGAGCTATGATGAGGATGATGTGTTGAGGTATGATGAGGATGATGTGTTGATGTATGATGAGGATGATGTGTTGAGCTATGATGAGGATGATGTGTTGAGGTATGATGAGGATGATGTGTTGATGTATGATGAGGATGATGTGTTGAGCTATGATGAGGATGATGTGTTGAGCTATGATGAGGATGATGTGTTGAGGTATGATGAGGATGATGTGTTGAGCTATGATGAGGATGATGTGTTGATGTATGATGAGGATGATGTGTTGAGGTATGATGCGGCTAATCAGCTTGATACAATACATTCTGAGGTAGAGCCTATACTGATTGAGGACAGCGTCAGTGGGGACGAGGATCAGGATATAGATCTTCAAGATAGGTTTCTCACAGCCTTTTACAGGGCTCTGAAAGCCAGAAAGGTCCAGTTACACACATGTATGGTTGCTTTGCTAAAACGTCGGTACATCCAAGACATAGCCATCTGGAAGAAAAACACGTCAAATTTGATAAGCAGCAATCTGATTAAAAAACGCCCAAACAAACGATATAGCCGTATGTAACATGGATACTTCTAGAATACCCCTAGAACTAAGCTCATTAATCAAACAAATTAAGGATCCAGGACCAACCCCTACACAACAACACACACCTCCTTTAACTCATACAAATGAGGACACATTATCACAGGTACTCCCAGAACTTAGCTCCTTAATTAAACAAATTAACGGGGGTGCACTACTCTTTCTGAAACGTTTCTGAAAACCCCAGTACAAAAACTTCATTTATAGCTCACAATTCTAGATCCTATGATTCCGTTCGTACCAATGCTTTGACCTTACGTTATATAGCGCAACCTGATGAGAAAATTGGATATATAGATTATACTTCCCTTTATCCTTAAGTAATTAGTTCCTCTTGTTATCATTTGGGACATCCTGAAATTATTCACTGTGACTTTGACTTACCACAAAACTATTTTGCTTTGATAAAAGCAACTGTTTACCCTCCCTGGGGCTTGTTTTTGTCAGTGTTGCCTTACAAAGGACCTCAAGGAAAACTTTTATTTCCCTTTGTCGTACCTGCAGTGAAAACAACAACCAGGAAAAGCCTTGTGATCATTCAGATCAAGAAAGAGCCCTGACCGGTTTATGGGTCACCGTTTAATTCTCTAAGGCTATAGAGAAGGGGTATCGTGTGGCCAAAGTCTTTGAAGTGTGGAACTTTCCCAGGAAATCAGACACTCTTTTTAAAGAGTACATCAAGACCTTGAGAGGCAAGCAAATGGCTTCAGGGTTTCCTGCATCAGTCACTGATCAAGAGAGCAAAGACAGATACATTCAGCACTATCATGAAAAAGTGGTTATACGTCTTGACCCTGACAGAATAGAGGTCAACAAAGCCAAAATAAATGTGTGTAAGCTTTTCTTGAACAGTTTGTGTGGCAAATTTGCCCAAGGAAGCAATATGTTAACAACATCTATCATTAAAGATCCCGAAGAAGTTATGGGATTGTTTTTTTCAGACCAATCTGACATTTCAAATGTTTTTTTCTTGAATCAAGACATAGCTCTGGTGTAATGTTTTCCCTCTCCTTCAGCCCTAATCACAGGTGTCCCTTGTTTTCCTGATTGGTGGTCGTTGGGGTGTCCCACCTGTCCAACATCCGTTCGTCTGCTGATTGCTGAGGTGGAAGAAGGGGTTCTACCCCCGAGTAATGGAAACGTGTTTCTAGCAGCTTTTACCACGGCCTATGGGCGACTTGAACTACACACCCTCATGGAGCACCTGCAGAGTGGGGTTCTTTACCATGACAAAGACTCTGGGGTCTATGGAAGCAAACCCGTGATTGGAACCCCCCTCTTAGCAACTATCTGGGTGGTTTAACGAGTGAACTGGAAGATGGTGACCATATCATAGTGTGGTCATCCTGTGGACCCAAACGCTATGCTTTTAGGACTAAAAACAATCACGTAGTGTTGAAAGCCAACGGCGTGACACAAAACTATGAAAATTCCCGCGTGTAAACTTGGAATCAATCACACGCTTAGTCAAGGGTTTTATAAACGACCGAAATAGTGTTTTAGAAATGTTGAAACTCCTAAAAAAAAATTGTTAGGGATTAAAAGGGGTTCCATCTACGTAATGCCCCACTTACTAAAAAGATTCCGGGTCGTCTGTGACAAGAGATGACTTTTACCTGACGGCACCACTTTACCCTTTGGTTACTGACTTTATGTTCCAATCCTTTTACCTGACGGGGACCACCTTACCCTTTGGTTACTGACTTTATGTTCCAATCCTTTTACCTGACGGGACCACCTTACCCTTTGGTTACTGACTTTATGTTCCAATCCTTTTACCTGACGGGACCACCTTACCCTTTGGTTACTGACTTTATGTTCCAATCCTTTTACCTGACGGGACCACCTTACCCTTTGGTTACTGACTTTATGTTCCAATCCTTTTACCTGACGGGACCACCTTACCCTTTGGTTACTGACTTTATGTTCCAATCCTTTTACCTGACGGGACCACCTTACCCTTTGGTTACTGACTTTATGTTACAATCCTTGTGTGTCTTAACCCTGAAGATAAAATGGATGCTGTAGAAGGTTTTGATCCTAGGTTGCAACTACCATTTTCAGCCTTAATCGCAGGACCATCAAATAGCGGTAAAACTTGTTTTGTAAAAAGGATTTTAGAGAATTCTGAACATGTATTATCTCAGAAACCTGACAATGTTGTGTGGTGTTATTCATGTTATCAACTTTTGTATGATGAGTTGTTGAAGAAAATAAAATCTAATTTATTGAAGGAATACCAGCATCCCTGTCTGATGATGAATTCTTACCTCCTGCTGGTTTTGGATGATATGGTTTTTGCCGGTAGTGAACATCCTGAAATAGCTCAAGCTTTTACTCAATATACTCATCATCAAAACTTGTCAGTGTGTTACTTCGTACAAAATGTGTTTCACCAAAGTAAAAATAGCCGTACCATTAGCTTGAACGCCAATTACTTGGTTTTATTCAAAAACCCTAGAGACAAACTACAAATAAACATTCTAGCCGTAAATCCTACTTTATGGAAAGCAATGAGGACGCCACCAAAGCTCTGTTTTCTTATTTAATCGTGGATTTAAAATTGGTTGAACACAGAGTGTGATGGCCAATAAAATGTACTTAGTACCTAAACAAGATTTGGATAGACGTTGTTATGGAAACAGGTATCCTGTATGTGTGTTTGTTTTCCCTCTCCTTCAGCCCTAATCACAGGTGTCCCTTGTTTTCCTGATTGGTGGTCGTTGGGGTGTCCCACCTGTCCGACATCCGTTCGTCTGCTGATTGCTGAGGTGGACCAATCAGTGGACGTTCCTCAGTATTGCCCCGCCTGTTTCTGGTTTTTACATTACCATGTCGAATCCCCTGGTTTTAAAAGCCAGTCAGATGTGTTTTCTGACAGAGACTCTCTTTCTCTGTGAGTATGGCAACTGTGGTGTCTTGTTTTTGTGTATGCATGCGTTTGCTGTCTAGTCCATATTGGACCTATGTTGTTTGCTGTCTAGTCCATATTGGACCTATGTTGTTTGCTGTCTAGTCCATATTGGACCTATGTTGTTTGCTGTCTAGTCCATATTGGACCTATGTTGTTTGCTGTCTAGTCCATATTGGACCTATGTTGTTTGCTGTCTAGTCCATATTGGACCTATGTTGTTGGCTGTCTAGTCCATATTGGACCTATGTTGTTGGCTGTCTAGTCCATATTGGACCTATGTTGTTTGCTGTCTAGTCCATATTGGACCTATGTTGTTGGCTGTCTAGTCCATATTGGACCTATGTTGTTGGCTGTCTAGTCCATATTGGACCTATGTTGTTTGCTGTCTAGTCCATATTGGACCTATGTTGTTTGCTGTCTAGTCCATATTGGACCTATGTTGTTTGTTTGTTCCTGGGGAAAGGGGGGTTTAGCAAGTGGCCCTTGGGCCTACACTACCCGTAGGGACAACCTTGTCTAAACACACTAGTTAGACCTGAGGGGACCACCCATGTGACACTCTGGCTCCATGGACTTTGATTATTGAGCCAGGGTTGTTCTTTTTCTTTGTTTGGGGGTATTTCTATGTTGGGTATTCTAGTTGTTCATTTCTATGTTTGGTGATTGTTCTTGTTTGTATTCATGTGACTCCCAATCGGAGGTAACGAGTGACAGCTGTCGGCTCGTTATCTCTGATTGGGAGCCATATTTAAACTGTGTGGTCTCACTTTGGGTTGTGGGTTTTGTTCCGTATTCAGTATTCGTTACTGTGGACTTCACTAGTCGTGTTTATTGTTCTGGTTCGTGCACTTTATAGTTAAATAAAGTCATGTTCGTTCAACGCGCTGCGCTTTGGTCTACTTATTCATCAGACGACCGCGACAGAATAACCCACCCTAAAAGGACCAAGCGGCGTGTCAAGCGGCAACAGGATCCACCTACACAGGATTTATATCCACCCATAAAGGATTCATGGACATGGGAGGAGATTCTGGATGGTAAGGGGCCGTGGGCACAACCGGGAGAATATCGCCGTCCTCGTGAAGAGCTGGAGGCAGCTAAAGCCGAGAGGCGGCGATATGAGGAGGCAGCACGGAGGCAAGACTGGAAGCCTGTGGGTACTACCCAATAATTTCTTGGGGGGCTAAGAGGGAGTGTGGCGAAGTCAGGTAGGAGACCTGCGCCTACTCCCTGGACTGACCGTGGAGAGCGAGAGTACGGGCAGACACCGTGTTACGCAGTTGAGCGCATGGTGTCTCCTGTACGCAGGCATAGCCCGGTTCGGTACAGTCCAGCTCCACGTATCGGCCGGGCTAGATTGAGTGTTGAGCCGGATGTCATGAAGCGGTCCCACGCAGCTGGTCACCAGTGCGTCTCCTCGGGCCGGGCGTACATGGCACCAGCCTTGCGCATGGTGTTCCCGGTTCGCCCACATAGGCCGGTGCGGGTTATTACTCCTCCCCGTACTGGTCGGGCGACGGGAGCATCAACCCAGGGAAGGTTGGGCAGGCTCAGTGCTCAAGGGAGCCAGTACGCCTGCACGGTCCGGTATTTCCGGCACCACCTCCTCGCTCCAGCCAAGTACCACCAGTACCTACACCACGCACCAGGTTTTCTGTGCGTCTTCAGAGCCCTGTGTCTCCTCCACGCACTGGCTCTATGGTGCGTGTCTCCAGCCCTTTACCACCAGTGCATACACCGGTGCCTCCTGTGTGTCCCCAGAGTCCTGTGCGTCCTGTTGTTGCTCTCCGCACTAGCCCTGAGATGCGTGTCCTCAGCCCGGTACCTCCAGTTCCGGCACCACGCATCAGGCCTACGGTGCGTCCCCAGGGCCAAGCATGCCCTGTTGCTGTTTCCCGCACTAGCCCTGAGATGCGTGTCCTCAGCCCGGTACCTCCAGTTCCGGCACCACGCATCAGGCCTACGGTGCGTCCCCAGGGTCCAGCATGCCCTGTTGCTTCTCCCCGCACTAGCCCTGAGATGCGTGTCCTCAGCCCGGTACCTCCTGTTCCGGCACCACGCACCAGGCCTACGATGCGCCTCAGACGGCCAGAGTCTGCCGTCTGCCCAACGGGGCCTGAACTGTCCGTCTGCCCAACGCCGTCTGAACTGCCCGTCTGCCCAACGGCGCCTGAACTGCCCGTCTGCCCAACGCCGTCTGAACTGTCCGTCTGCCAAGCGCCGCAGGAACTGCCCGTCTGTACTGAGCCTGCAAAGCCGCCCGTCTGCCATGAGCCTTCAGAGCCGTCCGCCAGACCGGAGCCGCTAGAGCTCTCCGCCAGACAGGAGCAGCCAGAGCCTTCCGCCAGACAGGATCAGCCAGAGCCTTCCGCCAGACAGGAGCAGCCAGAGCCTTCCGCCAGACAGGATCAGCCAGAGCCTTCCGCCAGACAGGATCAGCCAGAGCCTTCCGCCAGACAGGATCAGCCAGAGCCTTCCGCCAGACAGGATCAGCCAGAGCCTTCCGCCAGACAGGATCAGCCAGAGCCTTCTGCCAGACAGGATCAGCATGAGCCTTCCGCCAGCCAGGATCCGCCAGAGCCGTCCAGCCAGGATCCGCCAGAGCCGTCCAGCCAGGATCCGCCAGAGCCAGCCAGCCAGGATCCGCCATTCAGTCCGGTGCTGCCCCTCAGGCCGGTGCTGCCCCTTAGTCAGGTACTGCCCCTTAGTCCGGTGCTGCCCCTTAGTCCGGTGCTGCCCCTTAGTCCGGTGCCGCCCCTTAATCCAGTGGGGTTTAGTTGGGGGTGGTCATGTGGAGGGGGCTACGGAAGCGGATAGTGACTAAGGTGGGGTGGGGACCACAACCTGGGCCAGAGCCGCCACCATGGACAGACGCCCACCCAGACCCTCCCCTAGACTGTATGCTGGTGCGCCCGGAGTTCGCACCTTTAGGGGGGTACTGTGACACTCTGGCTCCATGGACTTTGATTATTGAGCCAGGGTTGTTCTTTTCTTTGTTTGGGGGTATTTCTATGTTGGGTATTCTAGTTGTTCATTTCTATGTTTGGTGATTGTTCTTGTTTGTATTCATGTGACTCCCAATCGGAGGTAACGAGTGACAGCTGTCGGCTCGTTATCTCTGATTGGGAGCCATATTTAAACTGTGTGGTCTCACTTTGGGTTGTGGGTTTTGTTCCGTATTCAGTATTCGTTACTGTGGACTTCACTAGTCGTGTTTATTGTTCTGGTTCGTGCACTTTATAGTTAAATAAAGTCATGTTCGTTCAACGCGCTGCGCTTTGGTCTACTTATTCATCAGACGACCGTGACAACCCACTGTATTTTAATATGGTTAGCAGGAAGCTTAGCGGTTCTTGAGGCAGGCAAGATCAGTTTAGTTTTTTTTTTTACTTTATTGTTTCATTCCTTGGGTCCAACTCAGGCCCTTTTTCCCCAAACCGTTTACCGTGTGTTTTATAATAAACATTGTGTTTGACGGTAACATTTGTTTTGTCGGTGTATTTTGTTCTCACTGTCCCTTGTCAATATTGTAATTCCCGTGAGTTATGTTATGGGACTCTGTTCCATCCACTCTAGACTTTTAAAGCCACGGGGTTCATAACACTCAGGCAGAAACCGGAATGTTCTATTCTGGCCAGGCCCATCTTTTCAAAGAAAACACCATTTAATTCTATCTCTATTTGAACGAATTAGGTAGTTTTGTTGTGATCAACCAGGAAATCCTAACAATTCAGGTAAATAACGCCACAGTCAGGCAGAAAAGTCTGAATGTTCTATCATAAAGTGAGTCCAATTATTTTCCCTGGCTGATATTGCTTCTACATAGAAATACTATGAGAGTAAATGAATAGATGCCATTCACTGCTATAAACCTGTCTCCAATAAAATCAGCTAGTTTACACAGACCCACCGCGGACCTTCGCGTGTAAAGGCGTTTTATGGTCTGTTTTGTCAACGAGCCCAGATGATCCCAATAATGTAGGTAGCCTAGTAACCGATGCCCTCCTCTGGTATGTTCTATTGTGAACTGTCTGGGACTCCTTGTTGTTTCTCTGTTTACTACTCAAACATATTTCACCTGATTAAGTCTAAAATGAAATTAACTGCAAATATATTAGCGTAACTGGACTACACAGAACATGGCGGACCCACTGTAAAATCAGAGGCTTGTTATCGTATTAAAACGTGTCCCAGTCCAACATGCCTAGCTCTGCCCACTGGGGCCTGGTTGATGGAGCGCTCTCTGAAAGAAGTCCTCGTATCGTCGTATTCCACCGGATAGAGTTCTCTCATCACACCGGCAGTAGCAGTTCTGTCTCCTCATATTGATCCGTCAGGAGTACGTTTCACAACAATAGGCTTCTTCAGACAATGGTACAAAAAGTAGCCAAACAAAGCCAAAGGAGAGTGATGAGCAGCAGCAGCATCATCAAACCAGCGAGGCCGCGGCAAGCCCAACAGTGATGATGCTGCCGAGCTCCAGTTAGCTCCGTGTGCAGAGCCTACCCACCCCTTCCACAAGCACCGCCAGGATAATGGCTCCACAGCCCCCTCCACCTCCGACTGTTCCTGACTATCTTGGAACAGATGTGCCAGCCCAGATTAGCCTAGAATCCTACCGTAGCCGCAGGTTTTCTGTCCAAAAACCTTCATTTAATAGCAACTGGTTCATAAGAAGGGAGTGTCTGGAATACTCGCTTACTGAAGATGCTGCATTGCTGAAAGTTCTGCGTGGGGGTCCATCTATTGGGAGATGGCTAACTAGTCTGTATTTTCCACTGATTCATATGGATGCCAGCCATACATTGGCTGTAAAAGTGGGTAAAAACAGAAAAGCATATAACTGTAGCTATGTGGTCTTTACTTGGGTGTGTTTCAGCAGGGTGAGGTCAGAGAGATGCTTCCAAGTCAGTTTTTTCTGAACTCATAAAATCCGTTACACAATCTGATGGGATGAATGTTCAACCCCATTTAAATAACCATATGGTTTATATAGTACCTTTAAGTTAAGACCTCACAGATCTGTTCATGGCAAAGCAGTTCAATTAATGATATTAATTGATTCTTAAAGAATATAACTTATAAATCATGACCCTCATCTTGAGGAGTCACCTGTGACAGTATTCATAAAGAGTAGGAGTACTGATCTGGGATCAGTTTTTCCTTTTAGATCATAATGAAACAGATTAAATGGACAGGGGGACCTGATCCTAGATCAGCACTCCTCCTCTGGGAAACTGCATGTATGAAACCAAACACATAGTCGTAGTCTAGTTACAGCAGGTGTTTACTACCATCTAGTGGAAGATACCAATAAAACACTTGATTATCAGGATGGGGAGACGGCTGAGCTGAAACAGAAAGTAAATGTTTTTTTTTTTTACAGGATCCATTTTAAGACGACAGAGCAGAAAACGCTATATGGAGAGAACTAAAAAATAAAGTGAGTATTTCTAAGTATTTCTGAACAATAATCTATTCTAATGGACAGAGTGAGAGAATGAATACCTGGAATGAGATATTACTAGTTATTAGAACTGCTACTTGAGCTTAGTTGCTGACAGACAGCAGTTTTAAAAGTGTTATCACATGTTATCAGTCAAACGTCTGGTAAAGATGGTGGAGGAGCTTTTAAATGATAGGGTTTTATGTTTATCTCAGGGTTTCTCAATCCTTTTGTTCTTGCCCAGCATTTACACACCTGATTCAACTAATCATCAAATATTTGAAGACAGTTGAATATTTGAAACATACAAATGAACATTCTCAAATTAAAACATTTTGGATTTGTAGGCCTGTTTACAATTATTAAAGGTCTACAGTAAATCACATTTTGGAGGAAAAAAACACAGCTAAAACTGGTTTAGAGTAAATTATATGTCTATCAAAAATAATGTAAGAGAAATGTCTTGAAGAAGGACTATAAGAAAAAAAAACTGAAGCAATATTCGTTACAATGTCATGAGTTACTGCTGTGGCATGCAACTGACTGTTAGCGCCAGCCTCTGGTTACTGTTGTAAAGGGGAGACACCTTGAAGCGTTTCCTGAAGTCTAAACGCCTCTGGGTTCAGACTGACTGTTAGCGCCACCCTCTGGTTCCTGTTGTAAAGGGGAGACACCTTGAAGCGTTCCCTGAAGTCTAAACGCCTCTGGGTTCAGACTGACTGTTAGCGCCACCCTGTGGTTACTGTTGTAAAGGGGAGACACCTTGAAGCGTTCCCTGAAGTCTAAACGCCTCTGGGTTCAGACTGACTGTTAGCGCCACCCTGTGGTTACTGTTGTAAAGGGGAGACACCTTGAAGCGTTCCCTGAAGTCTAAACGCCTCTGGGTTCAGACTGACTGTTAGCGCCACCCTCTGGTTCCTGTTGTAAAGGGGTGACACCTTGAAGCGTTTCCTGAAGTCTAAACGCCTCTGGGTTCAGAACTCTGTCTCAGCGCCCTGCTACAGTGGTACTGTTCGTTTTGCATGGCCCGGTGCTACGGGTGAGTGGACATTTAATTTAAGGACCAATGGAATGGTCTAAAACGTGCCAACCATGCTCACCCGGGAGCCGGCCAATGGAAAACTAATTCACCCAGTCACCGTTATAACTTTATTTCCTTATTTTAAATTGAAAGTAACTTTGTAGCCTACGCATTTACAAAATGTCTGTTCAAACTGTGGCGCATATGGAACATTAGAACAGTGGTGGAAAAAGTAGTCAATTCTCATACTTGAGTAAAATTAAAGATTCCTTAATAGAAAATGACTCAAGTAAAAGTGAAAGGCACCCAGTAAAATACTACTTGAGTAAAAGTCTAAAAGTATTTGGTTCTAAATATACTTAAGTATCAAAAGTAAATGTAATTGCTAAAATATACTTAAGTATCAAAAGTAAAAGTAAAGTAGGAATAATTCAAATTAAAATTCCTTATATAAAGCAAACCAGACGGCACAATTTTCTTGTTATTTTCATTTATGGATAGCCAGGGTCACTTTCCAACACTCAGACAAAATTTTTATCATTTACAAAGGAAGCATGTGTTTAGTGAGTCTGCCAGATCAGAGGCAGTAGGGATGACCAGGGATGTTCTCTTGATAAGTGTGAATTGGACAATTTTTTGAGTACTTTTGGGTGTCAGGGAAAATGTATGGAGTAAAAAGTACATTATTTTATGAATGTAGTAAAGTAAAAGTAAAAGTTGTTAAACATATAAATAGTAAAGTACAGATACCTACCAAAAAAACGACCTAAGTAGTACTTTCAAGTATTTTTACTTAAGTACTTTACACCACTGCATTAGAAGACGGATAAATGTGTTGATTTTGAAAGAAAGATGGGCAGTTTCTGCTAGGTAGGCTACGAACTATTATAAAGTTAGGTCGTCATCACAGTAGGTTTGAGCTACAGTATGATGACTTACCAACCTGATGGTCTCCGTTGGAAATGTTGTGGAAAATGTTGTACACTCAGTGTATTAAAATATGTAACATAAACAACAAATGATATGCTCAGATACACAAAATACTTCTGGTTTCAGATCTAGAAGATTATCCTCTTCAATAGAAATATCATCAATTCTGACCAGTAACCTACCTGGGGTCAAAGGTCCCTGATTTATCACTAAAATATATAGGATGATCCATAGAGATGTCACTCTTCATGGACAGATGACTGGGTACTGGAGAGACTGATCTCAGAGTTTGGTTGGAGATTCTGGAAAACATAATAAATCACCATGAAACTACATTTTAAACTATATCAAAATTATATTTCAATGGATAAAATACATTACATGAAGCATTAAAATATATGCCATTACATGAAGCAACAAACATAAAACCTGACAAGCATATAACTGTAGCTATGTGGGTGTGTTTCAGCAGGGTGAGATCAGAGAGATGCTTCCAAGTCAGTATTTTTCTGAACTCATAAAATCCTTTACACAATCTGATGGGATGAATGTTCAACCCCATTTAAATAACCATATGGTTTATATAGTACCTTTAAGTTAAGACCTCACAGATCTGTTCATGGCAAAGCAGGTCAATTAATGATATTAATTGATTCTTAAAGAATATAACTTATAAATCATGAGCCTCATCTTGAGGAGTCACCTGTGACAGTATTCATAAAGAGTAGGAGTACTGATCTGGGATCAGTTTAGCCTTTTAGATCATAATGAAACAGATTAAATGGACAGGGGGACCTGATCCTAGATCAGCACTCCTCCTCTGGGAAACTGCATGTATGAAACCGAACACATAGTCGTAGTCTAGTTACAGCAGGTGTTTACTGCCATCTAGTGGAAGATACCAATAAAACACTTTATTATCAGGAAGGGGAGACAGTTGAGCTGAAAAAGGAAGTAAAGTTGTTCTTTTGAACAGTATCCATTTTAAGACGACAGAGCAGAAAACGCTATATGGAGAGAACTAAAAAATAAAGTGAGTATTTCTAAGTATTTCTGAACAATAATCTATTCTAATGGACAGAGCATGTGAATGAATACCTGGAATGAGATATTACTAGTTAGTAGAACTGCTATTTGAGCTTAGTTGCTGACAGACAGCAGTTTTCAAAGTGTTATCACATGTTATCAGTCAAACGTCTGGTAAAGATGGTGGAGGAGCTTTTAAATGATAGGGTTTGATGTTTATCTCAGGGTTTCTCAATCCTTTTGTTCTTGCCCAGCATTTACACACCTGATTCAACTAATCATCAAATATTTTAAGACAGTTTAATATTTGAGGCATACAAATGAACATTCTCAAATTAAAACCTTTTGGATTTGTAGGCCTGTTTACAATTATTAAAGGCCTACAGGAATTCACATTTATTAGGAAAAAAACACAGCTAAACCTGGTTTCAAGCAAATTATATGTTTATCAAAAATAATGTTAAGAGACATGTCTTGAAGAAGGACTATAATAAAAAAAAACTGAAGCAAGATTCGGTACAATGTCACGAGTTACTGCTGTGATTCACATTTTGGAGGGAAAAAAGCACAGCTAAACCTGGTGGACATTTAATTTAATGACCAATGGAATGGTCTAAAACGTGCCAACTCTGCTCACCCGGGGAGCCGGCCAATGGAAAACTAATTTACCCAGTCACCGTTATAACTTCATTTCCTTATTTGGAATTGAAAGTGACTTTGTAGCCTACGCAGTTACAAAATGTCTGTTCAAACTGTGGCGCATATGGAACATTAGAACAGTGGTGGAAAAAGTAAAGATACCTTAATAGAAAATGACTCAAGTAAAAGTGAAAGGCACCCAGTAAAATACTACTTGAGTAAAAGTCT
Source organism: Coregonus clupeaformis (assembly GCF_020615455.1). NCBI lineage: Eukaryota > Metazoa > Chordata > Actinopteri > Salmoniformes > Salmonidae > Coregonus > Coregonus clupeaformis. The sequence goes on along the minus strand of NW_025535493.1, from coordinate 58,144 downwards.
AAAAGTATTTGGTTTTAAATATACTTAAGTATAAAAAAGTAAAAGTAAAGTAGGAATAATTAAAATTAAAATTACTTATATTAAGCAAACCAGACGGCACCATTTTCTTGTTATTTTCATTTACAGATAGCCAGGGTCACATTCAAACACTCAGACATCATTTTAAAAAAGCATTTGTGTTTAGTGAGTCCGCCAGATCAGAGGCAGTAGGGATGTTCTCTTGATAAGTGTGTGAATTGGACCATTTTCTGTCCTGCTAAGCATTCAAAATGTAACGAGTACTTTTGGGTGTCAGGGGAAAATGTATGGAGTAAAAAGTGCATTATTTTCTTTAGGAATGTAGTGAAGAAGTAAAAGTAAAAGTAGTCAAAAATATAAATAGTAAAGTCAAGTACAGATACCCCCAAAAAACTACTTAAGTAGTACTTTAAAGTATTTTTACTTAAGTACTTTACACCACTGGTTAACTCTCTTTCTTAGCTAGCTCGACTATGCACTTGCCTCTGCTAGCAATACACTGTGCTAACATTAGCCTAGACTGGACCACAGAAAATAACAGTTTTAAACAGTTGTAAAACCCACTTCTTCCAGACAGAATAGTTCCTGTAGATTCAGACTTACTCATCGCCCAATCTGTTGTTATGTCTCGTGGGTTTCATAACCACGTCTGTATAACAATTCAATAACGATGAGACAGGAGACAGGAATCAGTTCAACCATTTATCTGGAACGTGATCATCTCAACACATACAAACCCCATGATGCTCTGCAGCACAACCCCAATATACAACAAATACATAAGTAAATGGACACAAAACAAAACTCAGAGGAATTTAAATGTTCATTTCTAGAAAGTAGGGCCATGGGATAGGGTCAGAAAGGTCAGTATGTTTGATAACTGGTTACAGAGGTGACATAACAAGCATAAGGTCCATTATAACACAGTGAAGTAGAGGTGGGAGCTAAAAGCAGACATGGACAGTGAGACGGTGTGAGGAGGTCAGGGGTGAAACATTAGATCAGGACAGGTAGAAATGGCAGGGCTGGAAATAGACACAGAGACACATTCTGATCATGGCTCAGACCTGACCTGGAGACACCCAAACAGAAGATGCCATAGCAAAGTCCTGTCCAGTAGGCTATATGGGATTTCCTTTCATCAAAATCCAACACAAGGAAATGTGTCCAGTGTGCGTGTGTGTGTGTCCAGTATGTGTGTGTGTGTCCAGTGTGTGTGTGTGTGTGTGTTTCAGTGTGTGTGTCCAGTGTGTGTGTGTGTGTGTGTGTGTGCAGTGTGTGTGTGTGTCCGGTGTGTGTGTGTGTGTGTGTGTTTGTCCTGCGTGTGTGTGTTCAGTGTGTGTGTGTGTGATCTAGTGTGTGTGTGTCCAGTGTGTGTGTTTGTCCAGTGTGTGTTTGTCCTGTGTGTGTGTGTCCAGTGTGTGTGTTCAGTGTGTGTGTGTGTGTACAGTGTGTGTCTAGTGTATGTGTGTGTGTGTCCAGTGTATGTGTGTGTGTGTGTCCAGTGTGTGTGTTTGTCCAGTGTGTGTGTGTGTGTATGTGTTTGTCTAGTGTGTGTGTGTGTGTGTGTCCAGTGTGTGTCCAGTGTGTGTGTGTGTGTGTCCAGTGTATATGTGTGTGTGTGTGTTCCGGTGTGTGTGTGTGTGACCAGTGTGTGTGTGTGTCCAGTGTGTGTGTGTGTCCAGTGTGTGTCCAGTGTGTGTGTTGCCAGGGTGTGTGTCCATTGTGTGTGTGTGTCCAGTGTGTGTCCAGTGTGTGTGTGTGTGTGTGTTTGTGTGTCCAGTGTGTGTGTGTGTGTCCAGTGTGTGTCCATTGTGTGTGTGTGTGTGTGTCCAGTGAGTGTGTGTGTGTCCAGTGTGTGTATGTGTTCAGTGTGTGTGTGTCTAGTGTATGTATGTGTGTTCAGTGTGTGTGTGTGTGTCCATTGTGTGTGTGTGTGTCCAGTGGGTGTGTGTGTGTCAAGTGTATGTATGTGTTCAGTGTGTGTGTGTCTAGTGTATGTATGTGTGTTCAGTGTGTGTGTGTGAGTTCAGTGTGTGTGTGTCCATTGTGTGTGTGTGTGTCCAGTGGGTGTGTGTGTGTCCAGTGTATGTATATGTGTTCAGTGTGTGTGTGTGTGTCCATTGTGTGTGTGTGTCCATTGTGTGTGTGTGTGTCCAGTGTGTGTATGTGTTCAGTGTGTGTGTGTCTAGTGTATGTATGTGTGTTCAGTGTGTGTGTATGTGTTCAGTGTGTGTGTGTGTGTCTAGTGTATGTGTGTGTGTTCAGTGTGTGTGTGAGTTCAGTGTGTGTGTGTGTGTCCATTGTGTGTGTGTGTGTTCAGTGTGTGTGTGTGTGTCCAGTGTGTATGTGTTCAGTGTGTGTATGTGTTCAGTGTGTGTATGTGTTCAGTGTGTGTGTGAGTTCAGTGTGTGTGTGTGTGTGTGTGTGTCCATTGTGTGTGTGTGTGTGTGTGTGTGTTCAGTGTGTGTGTGTGTCTAGTGTATGTATGTGTGTTCAGTGTGTGTGTATGTGTTCAGTGTGTGTGTGTGTGTCTAGTGTATGTATGTGTGTCCAGTGTGTGTGTGTGTGTGTGTGTGTGTGTGTGTGTGTGTTCAGTTTGTGTGTGTTTAGTGTGTGTGTCCAGTGTGTGTTAAGTGTGTGTGTGTGTTTGTCCTGCATGTGTGTGTCCTGTGTGTGTGTGTCCAGTGTGTGTGTGTCCATTGTGTGTGTTTGCCCAGTGTGTGTGTGTGTGTGTGTGTGTGTGTGTGTGTGTGTGCAGTGTGTGTGTCCAGTGTGTGTGTGTTGAGTGTGTGTGTGTGTGTGTGTCCAGTATATGTGTGTGTGTGTGTGTGTGTGTGCAGTGTGCGTATGTGTGTGTCCAGTGTGTGTGTGTGTGTGTGTGTGTGTGTGTGTGTGTCCAGTGTGTGTGTCCACTGTGTGTGCGTGTGTGTCCAGTGTGTGTGTGTGTGTGTGTATCCAGTGTGTGCGTGTGTGTGTGTGTGTCCAGTGTGTGTGTGTGTCTGTGTGTCCAGTGTGTGTGTGTGTGTGTGTGTCCAGTGTGTGTGTTTTGTCCAGTGTGTGTGTGTGTCCAGTGTGTGTGTGTGTCCAGTGTGTGTTTGTCCAGTGTGTGTGTGTGTCCAGTGTGTGTGTGTGTGTGTGTCCAGTGTGTGTGTGTGTCTGTGTGTCCAGTGTGTGTGTGTGTCCAGTGTGTGTGTGTCCAGTGTGTGTTTGTCCAGTGTGTCTGTTTGTCCAGGGTGTGTGTGTGTGTGTGTCCAGTGTGTGTGTGTGTGTGTGTGTCCAGTGTGTGTGTGTGTCCAGTGTGTGTGTGTGTCCAGTGTGTGTTTGTCCAGTGTGTGTGTGTGTCCAGTGTGTGTGTTCAGTGTGTGTGTGTGTGTGTGTGTGTGTGTGTGTGTGTGTGTGTGTGTGTGTGTGTGTACAGTGTCCAGTGTGTGTGTTTCCAGTGTGTGTGTGTGAGTGTGTCAGTGTTACCATGGTTATTATTTACAGGGACACTGAGGAGTCATCATGAACCCTAAACCCTGGATAGAGGGGCCCAGTGAATGTGGAGTGGAATGTGTTCAGGTGGGTCAGTGTGTCAGAGGAGACTCTGTAGAAGGACAGAGTGCCGGCTGGCCAGTCCAGATACACTCCTACTCTGTGGGAGCTGGAGGAGGGGACGTCTATGGTAGTGGACATATTATTGTGACAGGCAGAGTAACTGTTGTCAGAGCAGAACAGACTCCAGGACTTGTCATTGGCTCCAATCTCAGAGTCATTACCCCCTCCTCTCCTGCTGATTCCTTTATATGTCACTCCTATACCAACCCAACTCCCACTCCACTCTACCTCCCAGTAACAGCGCCCAGTCAGACCCTCTCTACACAGCACCTGTTCCCAGTCCTCAAATCTCTCTGGGTGATCAGGATACGGCTGCTCCTCTCTCCTACATGTCACCTTTCTGTTCTCCTCAGACAGAGAGAGGAATCTGTTTACTGTGTTTGGGTCCAGTGTGAGATCACAGACATCTGATGGATGAAACCAGACACAATATTAGAAATCATCATCATCCTGAACACAAACACACACACACACACTGAACACACACACACACTGAACACACATACACACTGAACAAACACACACACTGAACAAACACACACACACACACACACACACACTGAACACACTGAACACACACACATCCTGAACACACACACACACACACCGGATACACACTCACACTCACATACTGAACACACACACCCTGAACACAAACACACACCCTGAACACACACATTTCTAAAGTAACACGAACACGTCACACACATCCTGAACAAACACACACACACTTCCTGAACACACACACACCCTGAACACACACACACATTTCTAATGTAACAGGAACACGCCACACACACACACACACACACACAGACACACACATTGTCAAAGCAACTCTTTGTAAATTTTGGTGTCCCTGATATCTGCTTCTGTAGAACTACAGCTGATATTTAATATGACCAAGTAAGTAATGATGGTGGTCTTTGACTTTGACTTCACTTGAATTAAGACTTATTCTTAGTCATATTCTTCACAGCAGTCAACACTCACATTTTCTAAGTCCAGGTTTCATTGTGTTCTCTCCACCATGTTCCACACTGTAGCGGTAAGCAGAAGAACAGACAGTCATTGAGGGATACACCTGAACTCACACACACACACACACACACACACTCACACACACACACACACACACACTCACACACAGTCAGCATATACAGTGGGGAAAAAAGTATTTAGTCAGCCACCAATTGTGCAAGTTCTCCCACTTAAAAAGATGAGTGAGGCCTGTAATTTTCATCATAGGTACACGTCAACTATGACAGACAAAATGAGAAGAAAAAAAATCCAGAAAACAACATTGTAGGATTTTTAATGAATTTATTTGCAAATTATGGTGGAAAATTAGTATTTGGTCAATAACAAAAGTTTCTCAATACTTTGTTATATACCCTTTGTTGGCAATGACACAGGTCAAACGTTTTCTGTAAGTCTTCACAAGGTTTTCACACACTGTTGCTGGTATTTTGGCCCATTCCTCCATGCAGATCTCCTCTAGAGCAGTGATGTTTTGGGGCTGTCGCTGGGCAACACGGACTTTCAACTCCCTCCAAAGATTTTCTATGGGGTTGAGATCTGGAGACTGGCTAGGCCACTCCAGGACCTTGAAATGCTTCTTACGAAGCCACTCCTTCGTTGCGCTGGGCGGTGTGTTTGGGATCATTGTCATGATGAAAGATCCAGCCACGTTTCATCTTCAATGCCCTTGCTGATGGAAGGAGGTTTTCACTCAAAATCTCACGATACATGGCCCCATTCATTCTTTCCTTTACACGGATCTGTCGTCCTGGTCCCTTTGCAGAAAAACAGCCCCAAAGCATGATGTTTCCACCCCCATGCTTCACAGTAGGTATGGTGTTCTTTGGATGCAACTCAGCATTCTTTGTCCTCCAAACACGACGAGTTGAGTTTTTACCAAAAAAGTTATATTTTTGTTTCATCTGACCATATGACATTCTCCCAATCCTCTTCTGGATCATCCAAATGCACTCTAGCAAACTTCAGATGGGCCTGGACATGTACTGGCTTAAGCAGGGGGACACGTCTGGCACTGCAGGATTTGAGTCCCTGGCGGCGTAGTGTGTTACTGATGGTAGGCTTTGTTACTTTGGTCCCAGCTCTCTGCAGGTCATTCACTAGGTCCCCCCGTGTGGTTCTGGGATTTTTGCTCACCGTTCTTGTGATCATTTTGACCCCACGGGGTGAGATCTTGCGTGGAGCCCCAGATCGAGGGAGATTATCAGTGGTCTTGTATGTCTTCCATTTCCTAATAATTGCTCCCACAGTTGATTTCTTCAAAACAAGCTGCTTACCTATTGCAGATCCAGTCTTCCCAGCCTGGTGCAGGTCTACAATTTTGTTTCTGGTGTCCTTTGACAGCTCTTTGGTCTTGGCCATAGTGGAGTTTGGAGTGTGACTGTTTGAGGTTGTGGACAGGTGTCTTTTATACTGATAACAAGTTCAAACAGGTGCCATTAATACAGGCAACGAGTGGAGGACAGAGGAGCCTCTTAAAGAAGAAGTTACAGGTTTGTGAGAGCCAGAAATCTTGCTTGTTTGTAGGTGACCAAATACTTATTTTCCACCATAATTTGCAAATAAATTCATAAAAAATCCTACAATGTGATTTTCTGGATTTTTTTTTCTCAATTTGTCTGTCATAGTTGACGTGTACCTATGATGCAAATTACAGTTCTCTCATCTTTTTAAGTGGGAGAACTTGCACAATTGGTGGCTGACTAAATACTTTTTTTTCCCCCACTGTATAACTCTGTGTGTGTTAACGTTTTTTGTGTGAGGCCAGTGTGTGTGTGTCCAGTGTGTGTGTGTGTGTGTGTCCTTTGTGGGCATGTGTCAAGCGTGTGTGTGTGTGTGTGTGTCCTGTGTGTGTGTGTCCAGTGTGTGTCCATTGTGAGTGAGTGCGTGTCCAGTGTGTGTGTGTGTGTGTGTGTGTGTCTGTCCAGTGTGTGTGTGTGTGTGTGTCCAGTGTGTGTGTGTGTGTCCAGCATGTGTGTGTGTGTGTGTGTGTGTGTGTGTGCCCAGTGTGTGTGTGTCCAGTGTGTGTTTTCTTTTTGTGTGTGTGTGTGTGTGTGTGTCCAGTGTGTGTGTGTGTGTGTGTTCAGTGTTTGTGTGTCCAGTGTTTGTGTGTGTGTGTCCAGTGTGTGTCCAGTGTGTGTGTGTGTCCAGTGTGTGTACATTGTGAGTGAGTGCGTGTCCAGTGTGTGTGTGTGTGTGTGTGTGTGTGTGTGTGTGTGTGTGTGTGTGTGTGTGTGTGTGTGTGTGTGTGTGTGTTGTCCATTGTGTGTGTGTGACCAGTGCGTGTGTGTGTGTGTGAATGTGTGTGTGTGTGACCCCAGTGTGTGTGTGTGTGCGTGTCCAGTGTTTGTGTGTGTGTTTTTGTGTGTGTCCAGTGTTTGTGTCTGTGTGTGTCCAGTGTTTGTGTCTGTGTGTGTCCAGTGTGTGTGTGTGTGGGTCCAGTGTGTGTGTGTGTTTCCAGTGTGTGTGTGTGTCCAGTGTTTGTGTGTTTGTCCAGTGTGTGTACTGTACAGACACACACTGGACACACACACACACACTGGAAACACACACACACTGGACAAACACACACACACTGGACCCACACACACACACACACACACTGGAGACACACACACACTGGACAAACACACACACACTGGACCCCCCCCCACACACACACACACACACACACACTGACACACACACACACACACCCACATACATACACACAGGACCCACACACACACACACACACAAAGGACCCACATACACACATTGGACACACACACACACACACACACACACACACACACTGGACACACACACACACACACACACACACTGGACACACACACACACAGGACAAACACACACACACTGGACCCACACACACATACACACACTGGACACACACACACACACCCACATACATACACACAGGACCCACACACACACACACACACACACACACACACACACACACACACACACACACACACACACACACACACACACACACACACACACAAAGGACCCACATACACACATTGGACACACACACACACACACACACACACACACACACACACACAAACCCACACACACACACACACACAAACACACCAACACACACACACACACACACACACACACACACACACACACTGGTCACACACACACACACACAGTCTTTATATAACTTTGTCCAAGTGGTGGTCAGAATGATTGTCTTAACTAGCCTGATAACTCCAACATGTCTGATATGAACATTGACATAAACCCTCTACATACTTGAGTTTCTCCAGTCTGCAGTGTGGATCCTCCAGTCCAGCAGAAAGCAGTCTGACTCCTGAGTCTCCTGGGTGATTGTAGCTCAGGTCCAGCTCTCTCAGGTGTGAGGGTTTGACTTCAGAGCTGAGACCAGAGAAGCACAGCCTTCCTCTGTGACTAGACAGCCTGACAGCCTGCAAAGAGTCAAATAATATTAAAACCACACTGCTATTCTTTGGTGGTGAAAATAGTGGCAGTATATTTTTTTAAAATGTTCAGATATATCAGTGTCCTGAAACCTGCCATATCTATTCATAAATGAATGTATCATTATTAGAAATGACAAATTATCAAAGTATTGCTTGTAGATAGAAAAATGTATATGACAAATATTTGAGTTGACTGACCAGAACAGTTTAAAAAGCAGTATCAGTCAAAAGACAGACAGTGAGGTATCAGATTTAGATTGTATTGAGTATACAGTCCATACCATATCTATTTTGACAGAGAAGCTAACATTTTAAATGTGGCTCTGTACTCCAGCATTTTGGATTTGAGATCAAATGTTTCATATGAGGTGACAGTATATAATGTCACCTTTAATTTGAGGGTATTTTTATACAAGTATGTTTCAACATTTAGAAATGAAACCACTTTATGTATCTAGTCCCCCCATTTGAAGAAGTCATAAGTATTCTGACCAATTCACTTATAGTGTATTAAAGTAGTCAAAAGTTTAGTATTTGGTCCCAAACTTGTTGGTTGCATTTGCTGTTTGTTTTGGTTGTGTTTTGGGTTATGTTTTGCCCAATAGTAACTGAAAGGTGGATGATGACTGGATTATTTTTCTGTCTAAGTGAGTAGATAACATGTTTCTAAACACTACTAACTGAATCCTGATGATGCCATGATTTAGAAAAATCATGAATGAATCATGAATAATAATGAATGAGAAAGTTACAGAGGCTACAACAAAACATGCTAACCTCTCACCATTACCAATAACAGAGGGGGTATGATCCTTGTTCCTCTGTAACTTTCTCATTCATCATCATTCACGATTCATTCATGATTATTCATAATCATGGTAGCATCCACATGAATGTAGAAGTGTTCAGAAACATCTTCTATTCTTACTGACAATACAAGTGAAGTGACTCCAAAATGACAGGACATTATTCACCATTCAGTTTCTATTGGGAAAAACATCATCTAAAACACAACCAAGACAAACTGCAAATGCATTCAACAAGTTTGTAGAATCACAAGCTTGATGTAATCACTGCAGGTAAGGAATATGGGACCAAATACTAAACTTATGACTACTTTAATACAATATAAGTGAATATGTACAAATTATTACGACTTTTTCAAATGGGAGAACTAGATACATAAAGTGCTTTCATTTCTAAACAGTAAAACAGATATGTATGAATACCCTCAAATAAAAGGTGACATTCTGTACTGTCACCTAATATGAAACTTTCTATCTTAAATCCAAGATGCTGGAGCATAGCACCAAATTTAAAACTGTAAGCTTCACTGTCCAAACACATATGGTGTGGACTATGTGTGCCTGGTAAACACATGTGGATCTGGTGAACAGTTATCACTTGTTGACCAACTACAGGAATACTGACCTCAGAGTCTCCAGTTTACAGTGGGGATTCCCCAGTCCAGCAGAGAGCAGCTTCACTCCTGAATCCTTCAGGTCATTGATACTCAGGTCCAGCTCTCTCAGGTGTGAGGGGTTTGACTTCAGAGCTGAGACCAGATAAGAACAGCCTTCCTCTGTGACTAGACAGCCTGACAGCCTGCAAAGAGTCAAATCATATTAAAACCACACTGCAATTCTTTGGTGGTGAAAATATATTTTTTCAACATTTTCAGATACATCAGAGTCCTGAAACCTGCCATATCTATTCATATATGAATATATACACACTACTACTAGTCGAGAGTTTGGACACACCTACACATTCAAGGTTTTTCTTTATTTTTACTATTTTTGACATTGTAGAATAATAGTGAAGACATCAAAACTATGAAATAACACATATGGAATCATGTAGTAACCAAAAAAGTGTTTAACAAATCAAAATATATTTTAGATTTTAGATTCTTCAAATAGCCACCCTTTGCCTTGATGACAGCTTTGCACACTCTTGCCATTCTCTCAACCAGCTTCATGAGGTAGTCACCTGGAATGCATTTCAATTAACAGGTGTGCCTTCTTAAAAGTTAATTTGTGGAATTTCTTTCCTTCTTAATGCGTTAGAGCCAATCAGTTGTGTTGTGACAAGGTAGGGGGTATACAGAAGATAGCCCTATTTGGTAAAAGACCAAGTCCATTTATGGCAAGAACTGCTCAAATAAGCTACGAGAAATGACAGTCCATCATTACTTTAAGACATGACGGTCAGTCAATACGGAACATTTCAACAACTTTTAAAGTTTCTTCAAGTGCAGTCGTTAAAAATATCAAGCACTATGATGAAACTGGCTCTCATGAGGACCGCCACAGGAATGGAAGACCCAAAGTTACCTCTGCTGCAGAGGATAAGTTCATCAGAGTTACCAGCCTCAGAAATTGCAGCCCAAATACATTCTTCACAGAGTTCAAGTCACAGACACAGCTCAACATCAACTGTTCAGAGGTGACTGTGTAAATCAGGCTTTCATGGTTGAATTGCTGCAAAGAAACCACTACTAAAGGACCCCAATAATAAGAAGAGACTTGCTTGGGCCAAGAATCACGAGCAATGGACCTTACACAGGTGGACATTTGTCCTTTGGTCTAGAGTCCAAATTTGAGATTTTTGGTTCCTTCCGCCGTGTCTTTGTGAGACGCGGTGTGGGTGAACGGAAGATCTCTGCATGTGTATTTCCCCACCGTAAAGCATGGAGGAGGATGTGTTATGGTGTGGGGGTGCTTTGCTGGTGACACTGTCTGTGATTTATTTAGAATTCAAGGCATACTTAACCAGCATGGCTACCACAGCATTCTGCAGCGATACGCCATCCCATCTGGATTGGGCTTAGTGGGACTATCATTTGTTTTTCAACAGGACAATGACCCAACACACTTCCAGACTGTGTAAGGAGAGGGATGGAGTGCTGCATCAGATGACCTGGCCTCCATAATCACCCGAACTCAACCCAATTGAGATGGTTTGGGATGAGTCGGACGGCAGAGTGAAGGAAAAGCAGCCAACAAGTGCTCAGCATATGTGTGAACTCCTTCAAGACTGTTGGAAAAGCATTCCAGGTGAAGCTGGTTGAGAGAATGCCAAGAGTGTGCAAAACTGTCATCAAGACAAAGGGTGGCTATTTGAAGAATTTCAAATATAAAATATAATTTCATTTGTTTAACACTTTTTTTGGTTACTACATTATTCCATATTTGTTATTCCATAGTTTTGATGTCTTCACTATTATTCTACAATGGAAAAAATTAAGACAAACCCTTGAATGAGTAGGTGTGTCCAAACTTTTGACTGGTACTGTATATACATGAATTAATGTATCATTATTAACAGTAGATAACATGTTTCTAAACACTACTAAATTAATTATTGTGTGTGTGTGTGTCCAATGAGTGTGTGTTCATTGAGTGATACAGGAATACTGACCTCAGAGTTTCCAGTTTACAGTGGGGATTCCCCAGGACAGCAGAGAGCAGCTTCACTCCTGTATCCTTCATGACATTGTTACTCAGATCCAGCTCTCTCAGGTGTGAGGGGTTTGACTTCAGAGCTGAGGCCAGAGAAGCACAGCCTTCCTTTGAGAGTCCACAGAATGACAGCCTGACAAAGAGATCATCATGATTTCACAAACACACTGTTAATTTAACACCAGTAGTGTAGAAGGACAATGGCAGATGCATTTGGTTTATTCTCTTAAACAACATATAGATTAATCTTCCGTCTCCTAGAATTGTATGGTCATATTGTTATACTAATGTGAACATCAATGCATTGATTCAGTAAGTTTTTCAATATAATATAATATATTACATACATATTATAATATATATTTTTCTCTAAACTGAATATTTCTTCCTGATGATTAGTACTTAAATGTCATTTTATGTACTCACAGAGCAGCTCTGGAGGCTTTGACCACTGGCAGCAGCCTCAGAAGACCTTCCTCTGATCTGGAGTATTTATTCGGGTCAAACACATCCAGCTCCTTTTCTGAAGTCAGCAACACAAAGACCAGAGCTGACCACTGTGCAGGTGACAGTTCTTCTTCTGAGAGACTTCCTGATCTCAGGTAGCTTTGGATCTCCTCCACTAGAGAATGGTCATTCAGTTCATTCAGACAGTGGAACAGATTGATGCACCTCTCTGGAGAGGGATTCTCCCTGATCTTCTCCTTGATGTACTTGACTGTTTCTTCATGGCTCTGTGAGCTGCTTCTTGTCTTTGTCAGTAGACCTCGTAAGTGCTTCTGATTGGACTCCAGTGAGAGGCCCAGAAGGAATCGGAGGAACAGGTCCAGGTTTCCTGTCTCACTTTGTAAGGCTTTATCCACAGCACTCTTGTAGACAGTAACTTTATGCTTGTGTCTGATCCTCACAGAAAAGTTACTGGACGTTGATTGGGGTTTGGCCATTAGATTTTCATTGTTGTTGATGAATGAGAGGAACACATATACAGCAGCCAGAAACTCCTGAATGCTCAGATGCACAAAGCAGTACACCTTGTCCTGGTACAGCCCACATTCCTCTTTAAAGAGCTGTGTGCACAATCCTGAGCATTGACATCAATGCCAGCCTCTTTCAGGTCTTCTTCATAGAAAATCAGATTGCCATTCATAAGTTGTTGAAAAGCCAGTTTTCCCAGTGACAGAATGCTCTCTTTATTCCAGTGTGGACCTGTCTCTTCTTTCCCAAGATACTTATCATTCTTCTGTTTGGTATGAAACTCCACAAGGTGTGAGTACATCTCAGTCAGAGTCTTGGGCATCTCTTCTGTCTTGTCTGTACTCAACATGTGTTCAAGGACTGTTGCAGAAATCCAACAGAAGACTGGAATGTGGCACATGATGTGGAGGCTCCTTGATGCCTTTATGTGTGAGATGATTCTGTTGGCCAGGTCCTCATCACTGAATCTCTTCTTGAAGTACTCCTCCTTCTGTGGGTCATTGAACCCTCGTACCTCTGTCACCTGGTCAACACACCCTGAAGGGATCTGATTGGCTGCTGCAGGTCGGGTAGTTATCCAGAGGAGAGCAGAGGGAAGCAGATTTCCCTTGATGAGATTTGTCAGCAGAACATCCACTGAGGTTGACTCTGTGACGTCACAACAGATCTTGTTCTTCTGGAAGTCTAGGGGCAGTCGGCACTCATCCAGACCATCAAAGATGAACAGAACTTTGTACTTGTCGTAGTTGGAGATTCTTGACTCTTTGGTTTCCATTGAGAAGTGATTGAGAAGTGCAATCAAAGTGTGTTTTTCCTTTTCATCAAATTCAGCTCCCGAAAAGGGAATGAAAATACAAATTGGACATCCTGATTTGCTTTTCCTTCAGCCCAGTCCAGAATGAACTTCTGCACAGAGACTGTTTTTCCAATGCCAGCGACTCCCTTTGTCAGCACAGTTCTGATAAGTTTGTCTTGTCCAGTTAAGGGTTTGAAGATGTCGTTACATTTGACTGCAGTCTCTGGTCTTGCTTGTTTCCTGGTTGTTGTCTCAATCTGTCTCAGCTCATGTTCATTATTGACCTCTCCTGTTCCACCCTCTGTGATGTAGAGCTCTGTGTAGATCTTATTGAGAAGTGTTGGGTTTCCTTGTTTAGCGATCCCCTCAAATACACATTGAAACTTCTTCTTTAGATTAGATTTGAGTTCACGTTGGCAAATCACAGCAAGCTCATCTGAATGAAGAAATAACACAGAGGATATTAATATTACGTCTGATTTAAAGCCTACAGTATTCTAGGACTGTGATGACATTTTAAATTATAATAATTATTTCGCTCAACTGACTGTATAAATGTTTTCATAATGCATTACTCTCTCTCTCTCTCTTCTCCTATCTCTCTCTCTCTCTCTCTCTCTCTCTCTCTCTCTCTCTCTCTCTCTCTCTCTCTCTCTCTCCTTCTCTCTGTCTAAATGAATCAACACAACACATCCCTGCTGCTACTTGATGAGGTCACTAGGTGTTGTGTTAAGGCTGCTACAATATCACTGAGTTACACAGCTACTTTAGCTGTACTTTAGCTACAGCTTTTAAATGTTCTAAAACAGCATTCAACATGAGGCAGACAGCTCTTACTTTTCTCCAGTGTGTCAGCAAGCTCCTTCTGGTTCATTTTCCTCAGGACGTGCAGTGTGATCTTCAGAGCCCCTCTCTGGCAATGCTCTCCTGCTTCTCATCTTCAGCATCCACCACTTCCTTATCCTGCTTCTGACTCTCAAAGCCTTCTGGGAGTTCTGGACTAAGAATCCTCTTGAACATCTTCAGCTCGTTCTTCACAAATGTCATAATATTCTCTTCAAGCAACTGAAATAAATCAAGTAAATCAGTTAAGCAAGAGACTAAATGCTTTCTCATTAACGAATGATTGACAGATCACCTTTACTTGAGGTAAACAAAAACAAATGTACATAACAGGACCACATACACTGAATATGGAGGCCAGGTCTGTTTGATGACTCTGGGAAGACTGACCACTGAGAATCTCTGACTCTGATCTCTCCTGTTGGTTTCTGTGGACAAAACATCAGATTACATCTCCTCATCCAGGGAGTGCACACACACACACACACACACACACACACACACACACACACACACAGGGAGGGAATGTTGTGTTAGTTTAATATTGTTTCAGGACTATGAAAATGGAAAAACGTTTAGGTTAGAAAAGTCTCCCTCTCTAAACACTATAGGAAGATTCATAGACTTGTCACTCTTCATGGACACACAGCTGGGTACAGTGGAGGCTGGTCTCTCCTGCTTGATTGGACTTCAACACAACAGAGACAAACATTACATCTCTCATCTACTCTGAGCTCAGATGGGGAAACATAAGAAGAGTTTCATTCCAAAACGCTATATATCAATTTTCAGAAATGTTGGTAAATTATGTTTTATTGTTTAAAGAAATTATGAAAGAGATTGGTGTGTTTTTTCACTATCTAATCATGGCATGGGATTGTTCAACGACAGACATGTATTTGTTTAAAATCTATCACTTGATGGTTTCATTTCAGACAGACAAATAATCATGTTTTTTTGCAAAATGCTATATATCTGCCTCACTATCAGAAAAATAAGTAGTACTGCTAGGTTTTACGCAGTAATAATATATATCTGCCTCACTCTCAGAGAAATAAGTAGTACTGCTAGGTTTTACACTGTAATAATATATCTTCCTCACTCTCAGAGAAATAAGTAGTACTGCTAGGTTTTACACAGTATTAATATATACCTGCCTCACTCTCAGAGAAATAAGTAGTACTGACTAGTGATTATTTACCCGGGGTTCAACACCTGCTATAGTCACTATTTAATTGCTCTTCCAAAAGCATCACAGGCCTAATACGAGATATATAGCTAACTAAAGTAATGAGTGACCATTTTAGACATGGGACATATAGTATTTGGTTGCATGCTATTTTATGTCAATCATATTGCTGCTTGTAGCCTGTAACTGATGCTTCATGGTCTTATGCTGCCATCTATTGGAAATATTTAGCATTACAAGTTATTAATTTACGTACGGACATTAGTTAGGCAGCTGAAAAATAAAGTGTATTTTTCTTGTTAATTCCTTTGATCAGTCTCAAACCTGCCCCACCTATCCCATGGCAATTGCTGGACTTTCACACAGAGGTTACTAGGTCACCCAATTCAAACCATATTAGAAAAATAACACAAATGTGTCTAAGTAAAAATAAATAAAATAATAACTAATGTGGCTTATTTATCAAGTGTTCTGCCTTGCAATAATAAATATAATAAAATAACTAATAAAAAAAAAAACAGCAAAACGCTTAGACAGGTTTTGAGTAACAAAATAATACTATAATTGTATTTACTAAGATAATATTAATTCTAAAATAGTTTCTAAAAGTGTTCTAGGCTACCCTACCCTAGAATTAGGGTTACGGTTAATGCTAAAATAGGTTATAAGTAGGGTAAGAGTTTCTGTATAGCACTTTGTGACATCTGCTGGTGTAAAAAGGGCTTTATAAATACATTTGATTGATTGTTAGGTTTAGGGTTTATATGGCAAAAAACAGTATGGGTTTATGGCACTCTTGCTCCTCCTTGTGGCCGTATGTGGGTACTACATAACTCATTCATCACATTTAAATTTTTAGTCACGGGTCTCCCGGTCGCGGCCGGCTACAACAGTCTGGATTCGAACCAGGATCTCTAGTGGCCTTAGACCACTGCGGGAGACCTGACACTTCATGACACTTGCTAGGCTTAGGCTCATAATCTGAGGTAGCAACTGTGCCAGATCTACAAATCCATTAGCTAGACCACCAGATTAGACAACAATCACACCATTATACCCATTTGGTTTGCAACTCAGTGAACCTGCGCAGCATTCGCTCAATTTGATGCCTATGAACGAAGATTTCGATGCATATCAAATTATCCAGCAGCCATTTAGAAACAACAAGTCGTCCAAAAAATTGTTATTTCTTCATAAAAAAATGTCTTCTGGCTGTTTAAATTGGCCACATCTTGAAAAAGAGGACAGGGACTTGCGTTTTGTTTAGATTGTACACTTTTTTCTTAAAACAAATATGGTTAACCATGACCAGAAAATGTTTAATGTTTGATGGCTATCCGCCAGCCATCGTCTCTAAAACTGTGTCTCACCTCACTATAGGTGACCACAACATGTACTCAGGTGAACAGTGTGCGCGCTCACCAAGTAGCCGTAACCTTGGTAATAATAACTTACCTGAGGTAAACCTACAGGGTTAACGCTCACCAAGTAGCTGTAACCTTGTTAATAATAAGTTACCTGAGGTAAACCTACAGGGTCAACGCTCACCAAGTAGCCGTAACCTTGTTAATAATAAGTTACCTGAGGTAAACCTACAGGGTTAACGCTCACCAAGTAGCCGTAACCTTGTTAATAATAAGTTACCTGAGGTTAACCTACAGGGTTAATGCTCACCAAGTAGCCGTAACCTTGTTAATAATAAGTTACCTGAGGTAAACCTACAGGGTTAATGCTCACCAAGTAGCCGTAACCTTGTTAATAATAAGTTACCTGAGGTTAACCTACAGGGTTAATGCTCACCAAGTAGCCGTAACCTTGTTAATAATAAGTTACCTGAGGTAAACCTACAGGGTTAATGCTCACCAAGTAGTCGTAACATTGTTAATAATAAGTTACCTGAGGTAAACCTACAGGGTTAAGCTGGTAGGGTGAAAAATACCCTAACATAAGGCCTGTTGTTTCGCGATTACTTCATAACCAGGGACAGAAGGTAATATTATGAAACTGGGCTCCATTGCGGATGCAATTAACTCGTTTTTATCAGAAATAAATGTTGTAAAAAAGGTCACTTGAGGCGCCCCGAAAATAATATTCAAAAGTTCAGTCGTTTGACACAGAGGGGTTAAACACTAAAGTTACCGTCCATCTAGTGAAGAGGAGAACCGGACAGAGGGATGGTAGGAAGCCAGCATCCGTCAACGAAAGAGGGAGAAGCCCTCCACGGTATTTAACAGGTGGAAGAAACAACCAGGGAGCTCCATCGGTCCACAAGAAAAGCAGGCAGCCGGTGATGATGTAGTGGTAGCTAGGATAACTAGGATGCTGCTGGTAGAGTAGCTAGCTTAGCTAGCTGTACCGACTAGCTTGGCTAGCTAGCAGGTCATTCGTCTGTCCCTCGAGGATGATGACGAATCCGGTGAACCACAAGATGAAACAAGGATAGCGAGTGAAAAGGATCTGGCTACACTCATACTGTCACTGACCATTACGCAAAAGCAAATTGAACAATAAACTTCGGTGTCTCAACACTGTAACGAACTCCGTTGTTGTTCCCCAAGATCACCTCAGACCACTCTGCGCGTAACTGGACAATATGCTTGGCGCCAAACCGTACGCGGGCGCGGGCAGTTCTGTACGGGGACATGAGCAGAGCAACACAATAAACTAAACCAGGTCTTTAAAGTCAGGTACATTAGTAATATTCATTTTTTATTATGTAAAACAAAAATGAATCGTTTTTTAAAACAATATTTTGAGATCTGGGCCCGTATCCACAAAGCGTCTCAGAGTAGAAAATTGGTCCTCTCTCTCCCCAGACAGACTCATTTTAGACCACTAACCCCTAAACAGAGATACAGCATGTTGGTTGTGGTTAACACAGTGACAACTAATTCTTGAATGTACATCTGCCTCACTCTCATAGAAATAAGTAGTACTGCTAGGTTTTAAACAGTCAAATGTAACAAATAACAAAAAAATTATAAAGAACTGTACACATGATACATTTGTAACATCAATATTAAAAATTGTTTAAAAAAATAAATCCAGTAATATGAGATCTGTATGTAAAACATTTAGCAGATGTTTTTGTCCAGGGCCTGGTATCCCAAAAGCATCTTAAGGCTAAGTTCATAATTAGAACCTTCGTAGGCGCTTTGTTAAATCTCTGAGCTGTTTCCCAAAACCATCGTTATTAACGTTGCACTTGAAAACGCTCATATTCTAACACCTGCCTCAGACCACTTGTAGAACAGCCAAGTGCGTCGTTAGATGCTTTTTTGCCCTCCCACGTCACTTTATACACAGAAGATCTCCGCTAAACATAGAATCACATGGTTTATCCGTCTCTCTGTGACCGCCGATAAATTCAGAACAAAGTTGACTACAAATACAAAGTTGCAAATGTCTTTGCAATTGATGCAAACAAGGACGTATAAAATGATGATTAGTTCAAATTGACAGATTAATTTATTTAACTAATTTTGAGGTAGGAGGTGCTTCTGTTACCAAGTAACCTGCTGGAATAGGCTACTGAGAATGGGGTCATAATTTCAATCAATGAATCAAATATTAATAATATGTATATGAACTGATTAGGACAATGCTTGTCAACAACAGCCAGGTAATTTCTTTTTTACCTGTTGCCTAATATCTCTCTCTCTCTCTCTCTCTCTCTCTCTCTCTCTCTCTCTCTCTCTCTCTCTCTCTCTCTCTCTCTCTCTCTCTCTCTCTCTCTCTCTCTCTCTCTCTCTCTCTCTCTCTCTCTCTCTCTCTCTCTCTCACACACACACACACACACACACACACACACACACACACACACACACACACCTGCTGTCTCAACCTCTGAATGATCGACTATGAAAAGGCAACTGTAATTTACTCCTGAGATGCTGACCTGTTGCAACCTCTATAACCACTGTGATTATTATTTGACCCTGCTGGTCATATATGAACATTTGAACATCTTGAAGAATGATCTGGCCTTAATGGCCATGTACTGTTATAATCTCCACCTGGCACAGCCAGAAGAGGACTGGCCACCCCTCAGAGCCTGGTTCCTCTCTAGGTTTCTTCCTAGGTTCCTGCTTTTCTAGGGAGTTTTTCCTAGCCACAGTGCTTCAACATCCGAACATGCGCTGTTCAGCACGAGACGACCGTTAGAGCCAATGACGTGTTTCTGCCAATGACCTTCAAATCAAATTGTATTTCTCCCATGCGCTGAATACAACAGCTGTACACTTTACCGTGAAATGCTTACTAACGAGCCCTTTCCCAACAATGCAGTTAAAAAGTAAGATGAAATTAGCTAAATAAAATAGCTATATATAAAGGAAATAGTAACATAATGATATAACAATAATGAGGCTATAAGGAGTACCAGTACTGAGTCAATGTGCAGGGGTACCATGTAGTTGAGGTAATAACTAGACTATATATAAGGAGTACCAGTACTGAGTCAATGTGCAGGGGTACCAGGTAGTTGAGGTAATAACTAGACTATATACAAGGAGTACCAGTACTGAGTCAATGTCCAGGGGTACCAGGTAGTTGAGGTAATAACTAGACTATATACAAGGAGTACCAGTACTGAGTCAATGTGCAGGGGTACCAGGTAGTTGAGGTAATAACTAGACTATATACAAGGAGTACCAGTACTGAGTCAATGTGCAGCGGTACCAGGTAGTTGAGGTAATACCTAGACTATATACAAGGAGTACCAGTACTGAGTCAATGTCCAGGGGTACCAGGTAGTTGAGGTAATATGTACATGTAGGTAGGCTACTGAGGATGGGGTCGTAATTTCAATCAATGAATCAAATATTAATAACATGGATATGAACTGAATAGGCCTATGCTTGTCAACAACAGCCAGGTTATGTTTATACCTGTAGCCTAATCTGGCTGACTGTTACCTTCAATCTAATGCATTCTAACATCTGATCAGCAATTGAGATAGAACTGTGACCATGGTGACACTTGATAACTTCCAATTGAATGAACTAAACACGGCCATTAATAATTACATAATAACACAAGGCTACAACAACAATAAACTGAAGTTAAAGGCTATTTATTACATCTGTTTGCCAGCTCCAGGTTGGCTACACAAGTGGCACAAAATGATTTGCAACGACTCCAGTCATTTCAACATATTTATAGTATAAAACGGTAGACTACAGTAGCCTACATAGGCATACAAATTAATAGGCTACTTGATTGTCAACAGATCTATCATTCTCCACATTTAATGTCAGTTTCATTGTGGAGGTTTTCTCATAACAGAAGCACATGATAGAGTTCCATAACTTTCATTTTCAGAATGTACACTCGAGAAACCCAAGAACTGAGCATGTGTAAAAACCTTCGCATGATATGGTTTTCCATAAGCAAAGTCGACATTAGATTGCAGTTTAAACCACCTCTAAGCGAATGTATCTAACGTGCTCTAGAGCGCCTAAAGTAGTTAACATAATAAATAAATCCTCATCAAAATCCATCTATTTAAGCAAGAGATGTCTGTTTTTTTGCATGGGCTGCGTCTCAATGCACCACATCCTCTGATATCGCCCATCTGATACGCATCTGTGGTGAAAGAGGGCAGAGCTAGAGAGGTGTTTGTCAGACCATGAGACATCCTGAAAATCGGTCTTCTCACAAAACCGACTGTAGCGTCCGAACGGTTTGGGCCAACAAACTATTATGATACCACTCTATTGTAAGCTGAGACTCGTCTGAAGTCGGTACAGTCTCTTCTGCCAACGTCTGTCTGTAGCGTCCGAACGGTTTGGGCTACACACTAACATGACCCCTCTGTGGAAAGCTGAGACTCTCACGAACACAATTCTGTTCTCTGCTTTGCTCTAGGATCTACAACAAACTAACAGGGTGTAAAGAGATATTACGGACACACAGAACATTTTAAATTAAATAATAATGAATACAAAAATCATGAAAAACGTTATTGATGAAAGAGACTTTAACTAGGACTATAAAATTATGAAGAAATAGCACCTCTCCTAAACAGGTGTTCTACTCTGCTAGCCAGCACCTCTCCTAAACAGGTGTTCTACTCTGCTAGCCAGCACCTCTCCTAAACAGGTGTTCTACTCTGTTAGCCAGCACCTCTCCTAAACAGGTGTTCTACCTGCTAGCCAGCACCTCTCCTAAACAGGTGTTCTACTCTGCTACCCAGCACCTCTCCTAAACAGGTGTTCTACTCTGTTACCCAGCACCTCTCCTAAACAGGTGTTCTACTCTGTTAGCCAGCACCTCTCCTAAACAGGTGTTCTCCTCTGCCTCCCAGCACCTCTCCTAAACAGGTGTTCTACTCTGCAACCCAGCACCTCTCCTAAACAGGTGTTCTACTCTGTTAGCCAGCACCTCTCCTAAACAGGTGTTCTACTCTGCTACCCAGCACCTCTCCTAAACAGGTGTTCTACTCTGCTACCCAGCACCTCTCCTAAACAGGTGTTCTACTCTGTTAGCCAGCATCTCTCCTAAACAGGTGTTCTACTCTGCTACTCAGCACCTCTCCTAAACAGGTGTTCTACTCTGCTAGCCAGCATCTCTCCTAAACAGGTGTTCTCCTCTGTTAGCCAGCACCTCTCCTAAACAGGTGTTCTACTCTGTTAGCCAGCACCTCTCCTAAACAGGTGTTCTCCTCTGTTACCCAGCACTTCTCCTAAACAGGTGTTCTACTCTGCTACCCAGCACCTCTCCTAAACAGGTGTTCTACTCTGTTACCCAGCACCTCTCCTAAACAGGTGTTCTCCTCTGTTACCCAGCACCTCTCCTAAACAGGTGTTCTACTCTGCTACCCAGCACCTCTCCTAAACAGGTGTTCTACTCTGTTACCCAGCACCTCTCCTAAACAGGTGTGCGTTTCTTTCCCCTCCAGTTTAAGGTAAAGGACACCTGACTTTATATTAAAAGCCTTTTGGAATCCACATTTTACACTAAATAAGAAGTGATATTTCCTGGGGCCAGAAAAGGCTCTGCATGGTAGGAATGGCCCAGCAGCACTCCAACACTAGTTTGGTGAATTCCAAATGTTCCCTTTATTCTAGATTATTAACCTGAAATACTCACTTTACTTTCAAACTGCGTTGCAGTTTAGAGATTAAACTATGAGCTGCTCTGTCATCTCAAAATGGCCCCTGTACAGATAGTTTCTTATTTTCTGTTTCAACTGCAGTCATGGCCTTACCCCTTTATATACCAATAGTAACCAGAGGGTGGCGCTAACAGTCAGTTGCATGTGATTGCAGTAACTCCTGACATTGTGCCAAAGCTTGCTTCAATTTTTTTTATAGTCCTTCTTCAAGACATCTCTTACATTATTTTAGCTAAACTTATAATTTACTCGAAACCAGATTTAGCTGTTTTTTTCTCTCAAAAAAAAACTATTTACTGTAGGACTATAATAATTGTTAACAGTCCTCAAATAAACTGTCTTAAAATATTTGATGATTAGTTGAATCAGGTGTGTAAGTCCTGGACAAGAACAAAAGGATTGAGAAACCCTGAGATAAACATAAAACCCTATCATTGAAAAGCTCCTGCACCATCTTCACCAGACGTTTTGCTGATAACAAATCCCAAGAATGAAACCCAAGAACTGAGCATGTGTAAAATCCTTCGCATGATATGGTTTTCCATAAGCAAAGTCGACATTAGAATGCAGTTTAAACCACCTCCGACAGAATGTATCTAACGTGCTCTAGAGCGCCTAAAGTAGTTTTCCTGTGATTTGTCACCTTATTTCTTGATGTGCATCAGTTCTACAGCGTTAATATGTTTTATGGAATAAGGGTTGTAAAATAGGTGTCTCCTTAATGACAATCTAAATAACATGTATAATAGTCTACCTTATATCTCATTCCAGGTATTCATTCTCTTACTCTGTCCATTAGAATAGATTATTGTTCAGAAATACTTACTTTATTTTTCAGTTCTCTCCATATAGTGTTTTCTGCTCTGTCATCTCCAAATGGATCCTGTACTTTCAGTTTGAGCTCAGTCACCTCCCCACCCTGATAATCAAGTGTTTTATTTGTATCTTCCACTAGATGGCAGTAAACCACTGCTGTAACAGCCACCAAGTTTACATGCACACCAATATCCCGTTATTATTCAGGACACTTCAGTATTCTGTTTTTGAGTTGATGCATGTTCACATCTTATCCCTGTTACAGATGTTTCTGAGGTCTGCTCAGGCTCAGTTTCAAATATCATATGTGATTATGTTTTCATCTGATTGTCAAACAAATCACTTCAAAAGTAGGCCACCTGTGCCGTTTGATCCAGTCAGCCAGATCCTGTGCAAAATGTCCAAATGTCATCGGTTAGAAGGGTTTAATAAGGTTGATAAGATTTAAAATACTGTTTGCATAATAGTGTCAAAGATAACACCTTACAGTCTCATTCACATTATCTCAAGAGATACTGAAATGAATAACATTTATCCAACCCTGTTCCCGAGACAAAATTAACATTTGTTGTATCATTTAAATGCAAGAAATTCATAATTCTGCAGGAGTTAATATTATATTAGGTTACAGGCCTACAGTCAGTGTCCAGATTTCAGTTACTATTCCATTTAACCCATATGAAAATGCATAAAATTCCCTTTCAGGATCCATATTATGGTATTTTTAAGGTAAATGATGAAGACCGCTGTCTATTGAAACGTTGGTCATCAGGTTATTACATTATTTCATCTGAGCTCATAGAGTGTGAGACTCTCCTTTTATTTTACAAGTGTTCTCCTCTGTTACCCAGCACCTCTCCTAAACAGGTGTTCTCCTCTGTTAGCCAGCACCTCTCCTAAACAGGTGTTCTACTCTGCTAGCCAGCACCTCTCCTAAACAGGTGTTCTCCTCTGCTAGCCAGCACCTCTCCTAAACAGGTGTTCTCCTCTGCTAGCCAGCACCTCTCCTAAACAGGTGTTCTACTCTGCTACCCAGCACCTCTCCTAAACAGGTGTTCTACTCTGTTAGCCAGCACCTCTCATAAACAGGTGTTCTACTCTGCTACCCAGCACCTCTCCTAAACAGGTGTTCTCCTCTGTTAGCCAGCACCTCTCCTAAACAGGTGTTCTCCTCTGCTACCCAGCACCTCTCCTAAACAGGTGTTCTACTCTGTTAGCCAGCACCTCTCCTAAACAGGTGTTCTACTCTGTTAGTCAGCACCTCTCCTAAACAGGTGTTCTCCTCTGCTAGCCAGCACCTCTCCTAAACAGGTGTTCTACTCTGTTACCCAGCACCTCTCCTAAACAGGTGTTCTACTCTGTTAGCCAGCACCTCTCCTAAACAGGTGTTCTACTCTGTTAGCCAGCACCTCTCCTAAACAGGTGTTCTCCTCTGTTAGCCAGCACCTCTCCTAAACAGGTGTTCTACTCTGTTACACAGCACCTCTCCTAAACAGGTGTGTGTTTCTTTTGCCTCCAGTTTAAGGTAAAGGACACCTGACTTTATATTTAAAGCCTTTTGGAATCCACATTTTCCACTAAATAAGAAGTGATATTTCCTGGGGCCAGAAAAGGCTCCGCATGGTAGGAATGGCCCAGCAGCACTCCAACACTAGTTTGGTGAATTCCTAATGTTCCCTTTATTCTAGATTATTAACCTGAAATACTCACTTTACTTTGAAACTGCGTTGCAGTTTAGAGATTAAAGTATGAGCTGCTCTGTCATCTCAAAATGGCCCCTGTACATACTTTGTTATTTTCTGTTTCAACTGTAGTCATGGCCTCACCCCTTTATATACCAATAGTAACCAGAGGGTGGCGCTAACAGTCAGTTGCATGTGATTGCAGTAACTCCTGACATTGTGCCAAATCTTGCTTCAATTTTTTTATAGTCCTTCTTCAAGACATCTCTTACATTATTTTAGCTAAACGTATAATGTACTCAAAACCAGGTTTAGTTGTGGTTTTTTCTCCCCCGAAATATGATTTACTGTAGGCCTATAATAATTGTTAACAGTGCTCAATTAAACTGTCTTAAAATATGTGATGATTAGTTGAATCAGGTGTGTATATGCTGGCCAAGAACAAAAGGATTGAGAAACCCTGAGATAAACATCAAACCATATCATTTAAAAGCCCCCTCCACCATCTTCACCAGACGTTTGACTGATAACAAAACCCAAGACCTGAGCATGTGTAAAAACCTTTGCATGATATGGTTTTCCATAAGCAAAGTCGACATTAGAATGCAGTATTTCTTGATGCGCATCAGTTCTACAGCATTAATATGTTTTATGGAATAAGGGTTGTAAAATAGGTGTCTCCATAATGACAATCTAAATAACATGTATAATAGTCTACCTTATATCTCATTCCAGGTATTCATTCTCTTACTATGTCCTTTAGAATAGATTATTGTTCAGATTATTGTTCAGAAATACTTACTTTATTTTTCAGTTCTCTCCATATAGTGTTTTCTGCTCTGTCATCTCCAAATGGATGCTGTGCTTTCAGTTTCAGCTCAGCCGTCTCCTCACCCTGATAATAAAGTGATTACTGGCGGTGCTTGTGGAAGGGTGGGTAGGCTCTGCACACGGAGCTAACTGGAGCTCTGCAGCATCATCACAGTTGGGCTTGCCGTCGGCCTCGCTGGTTTGATGATGCTGCTGCTGCTCATCACTCTCCTTTGGCTTTGTTTGGCTACTTTTTGTCCATTGTCTGAAGAAGCCTATTGTGTTTTTTTTTTTAGAAACTTTTAAATGAGCCACATGGATGCTAATTGGGTACTCAGGTGAAACTAGACAAATACACCTTTTTATTTTGGTATTTTGGGGACCAAATAAATGTATACCAACAGTGGACAATTCCCAGCAAAAGCATGGAGCTCCAACTCTCTAGTGGAGAATAGAGGAGTATTCCCCTTGGAGAATCCAGAGTGGCTCACTGAAGAAAAACATACAGGAGAATAACAACAATCTCAATCTGATGCTATAAAGAAAAAGGGAATTCCTCTGAAAATCAGGAACACCATTCTTCCTCCTGCCCCAACTATTGTCCCTGTATGATTATTAGTTGGCATCTAATTGAAGAACGTACTGCTTTATAGATCCCAGCCTGACAAACAATTGTTTGGGCCTTACTTTGAGCACTTTGCACTGTGCCTCCATTGAGTCTCCATGTGTCAAGCAGTACAGAGAAACGCCCTCTAGATGACAGCAGAGGCCTGCTCTTGGATCTACCCTGTCTAACCACCAGTTTAGTGACCTTGTTCCATCAATATGTCCATACTACTTCACAACCGATTTGAGGTCTTGACCAGCAATGTCCCATTGGGCTCAACCAAGCAGAGAGTGAGGTTCTAGAAAGAGGACTGACTTTCATACCAACTCCTAAACAGGTGGACTGCGGGGAGCTCCGGAGGAATCTACACTTCTATCATAGAAGATTGAAGTTATTACATCATTTTGATTATGAAACAGATTTTCCTCATATACTATTTCCAAACCCCTCACATTGGGAACCTCAGTTGGAGTCAGTGTCAGAAACTATACAGACTGTTATACGTAGGGATGTGGCTTCCTTTTCACAATTCAGAACCAGACCTGTATATCATCTTAACCTTACACATTTTTCAAAAAATCAAGCTCTAGAAACATTGAACAGCAATCAGAATATAGTGATTAAACCAGCAGATAAGGGGGCTCAGATTGTTTTAATGGATAAAGTGAATATCTTCTTGAAGCCAATAGCCAATAGGATAATGGTAAACACTATGTTCCATTGTCCCACTCAACACAACCGGAAAAGACAAAGATTAATCCAGGAGATAGTGAGTAAACTATATGAGGATAAGTACATTACAGATAAACAGATGGTCTATCTTTTTGGGGGCAGATTCTCCAAGGCAGTTTTACTTACTGCCTAAAATACATATCTCCTGAGACGTTGGCGGTTCCCTGCGGCTGACCAATAGTAAGTGATTGTGTCTCAGAATCTTCCTGTATTGCTGATTATATTGACTTTTATATCAACCCTCTATCCCAGAAACACCCCAGGTATGTTAAGGATAGTTATGAATGCAGGGTTTATTACTATTGTATTACTCTTTATATTAACTTAGCTACTGACTTGTTCTATTGTTGTTGTCAAGAGGTTAACCTGCTAGTCAGCATTTCATTGCACTGTTAACTCCATGTATATGACAAATAAACCAACTTGAACTTAGAAGGGAAGGGGGAGGACAGCCAGAAAGGGAGGGGAAAAGATGGCCAGCTAAATTACAGTATGTGTCCTCAAATGTTATGTCATCTAAACATCTCACATTAGCTGGAAGAACTGACAAATGAAAAGAATCATAGAGGTCTTATAACTTATTCCATTCTACAGGTCCATTGTTTTGTATCATGTCTCTATATATTCATTTACCCTGGGGACCATGTAGCTGTATTGAAATCACCTTGTTTTATAACCTCCTTTGTTGCTCAGTGGTACTTCAATTGGCCGGACCATGCCCAATTCTTTCACACAGTAATGCTCCAGCATCCACTCAGAGCTTATGCATCTAATGCATTCCTCAAATACTGCAGAGTTGTTAAGCAAGTCCCATGTTCATCCACATGTATTTGCTTATTTGTAAGATGAAACCTGAGGGGATCACTGTAGTGTGTCATAAATGCATCAAAAATGGTTCTGAGGTCCTCAACAATGCTATTCTGTACCGTAGCTGGGATGCTGATTCCTGATTTTCAAAATAAAAAGACAGATATTGTTTTTGAGACCTTCAATTAGCTGCTCAGTGTTGATCTCTGTGGCTTGAACATATTCAGCCTCTGGCAGACTCTCTACATCGCTCATGTCATCTTCAATGGGATCAGTCCCCGTCTCAAATTCATCATGAGGGCAATTCTCATCTAAGTTGGCTCTTAAAAGCTCTGTGGTTTTGGTAGATGTGTGACCGATAGGCGCTGAAACATCTATTTGTTTTCCCACACCCATTAATTCCACAGGTAATTAGAAAATGTGGTTCATGCTGGTGATAGAGGCCGATGTGTGTGAGTCGTCTGGACACAGAGAAAGTATGCTCGTTGCAAAGTGGACAATTAAATAGAGTTGGCATTCTTCAGAAAGATTGTGAACCTTGGAATGATGGGATGGAATCATGGAGATCATTGGTACTCAGCCACTTGCAGACATCATCAAGGGACCAGTCTTCCACAGCCACACTCAAATTAAAGTTGACACATAGCGCAAAAGTGAAATGTATTAGTGTTGAGGCTAAAAACAAAACCTATCCCACTCTTTCCAGACAACCACCTTTCCTCCTAATTTGTATTTATGGTTGTTCCATAACGAAGCAGAGCTTGTCAGGAAAGGTGAGGATGTCTGTCTCTTATAATATGGGATTCTGCAGTCCCACATTTAAGTGTTGACTCAGATAATATGATGCTCCAAATGGGGCATTAAGTTCTTCTTCCATGTCAACCCAAATTGGCCTATTAGAGTTCTCAATAAAGAGCCTATTTGGGCAGTTATAAAGGCTTCTTGCTATAATTACATGTTAGGGAGCTTTAATCCTCCCTTCTAAGTCTTTACCTGTAATCTAGCTTGGTTCATCCTGGCCCTTTTAATAGTCCAAATGAATCATTTTGTCTATGGTGTTAAAGGTGTAGGCAGGTATGGACAGTGGAAACATGCTGATGATGTAATTCCGTTTAGGAGCTTTAACCATCTTCATAACATGTGGCCTACCCCACAATGAGATTTATAGCTTGTCCCAGTTCTTCAACTGGAGTTGAATTTTGTTCAAACACTGTATTGATTGATTGATTGATTGACTGCAAATACATTCATTCACCATTCAGTTAGTGCTGGAAAAGATGAAGGAATTACACAGAACACACTATAATCAAACTGTATTGATTGATTGATTCACTGTAAATACATTCATTCACCATTCAGTTAGTATTGGATAGACAAAGGAGTAACACAGAACACACTATAATCACACTTCAAATACATCCAAATACTTTATAGAGGCTAACCTGTTAGTAGATCCATAGTGAGCTTTAAACATTGTCTTGCTTTGGTCTGAAATACAGAGGACAGAACAATCCGCCCCAATACGCCAACCTGAAAGACATAAATTAGACACAAACACAACATAAACAACATGAGTATTCAATATCGAATGCATCTAACTAATCTGATCTACTTTATGTATTCTTCTTTTTGTCAAGTCGAACATAATCTACATTGGGTCATCTGTGTGTGTGTGTGTGTGTGTGTGTGTGTGTTACCTGTTCGTGGTGGTTGATACATTTCTCTATCCGAGCTCACAGCTCCCAAACTCTCCACCACTTAACTGGACAGGGGCAGGATAAGCCAGGTACTAACGGGAGGAGGATGGAAGGAGATGGTGAGAAAGTATATCATGGGTTTAAATGACTACAATTTCTCAATATTGAGTCTAGCTAGCTAAAGTTAGCTAACGTTACAGTAACTTTAACTAGCTAGCTACTGTAGCTAACGTTAGCTAAAACGTACCAACATTTATACAACAATTACCAGCTAACATTACAGGCTATGTAGCTTGGCTAGCTAATGAAAAACCAAGAGTACATTACATCATGTATTGTTTTTTTGTTATTTGATAGTAGTTTGATGAATTATTATCTTAGCTAGCGAATAGCTAAGGTATCACTCACCTTTCACGTCAATCCGTTGCAAGTCATCTCTTATTGGTCGCGTCTCTCCAACCATCCGCGCGCTTCCCGCTTCCAGTTGTCTTTTGACCAACGGTCTCAATTTGAATTCTGCGCTGGAGCGCCCTTTACTCACGAGGGCGCTGCTGGTTCCAAAACGAACCCCTCTTTTGAAAAGGCTTCTTCAAAGAACCCCTGAAGTCTACAACGGTTCAACAACGAGCTGATGGCAGAGTATAGGCTTGGAAATTCATCTTAAGGTATATTTTTTACCTTATATTATCCTAAAGGATCCTACAGGAAGCTTTTCTTTTAAGAGTGTAGTTCACTTTTACTCATTTATCTGCAAAACCATGCTTCCGAAGTTTTGAAAATGCAGACAAAATTGGCTTGAACTTGTCGTGTAATAAAATTTTTGAAAAACACTAAAAAAGGTATTCTCCCAAGGTCAATACTTCAAAAAATAAAACTCTTATTCTATAACATTTATTGTTTTAACATTCACACTGCTAGTTTTACACATTATATATATATATATATATATATATATATATATATATATATATATATATATATATATATATAACACACTACCTTCATTTATATAAATATAATATATAATGATCAATATATAACCATATAATATATATATATATATATATATATATATATATATATATATATATATATATATATAAGAGAGCTTTACTATATAGACACACACACACACACACACAGCTAAGGTGAAGAAGGTGAGATTGGCTGTTACACCAGCTAAGGAGAAGAAGGTGAGATTGGCTGTTACACCAGCTAAGGTGAAGAAGGTGAGATTGGCTGTTACACCAGCTAAGGAGGAGAAGGTGAGATTGGCTGTTACACCAGCTAAGGAGAAGAAGGTGAGATTGGCTGTTACACCAGCTAAGGAGAAGAAGGTGAGATTGGCTGTTACACCAGCTAAGGAGCAGAAGGTGAGATTGGCTGGTACACCAGCTAAGGTGAAGAAGGTGAGATTGGCTGTTACACCAGCTAAGGAGAAGAAGGTGAGATTGGCTGTTACACCAGCTAAGGAGAAGAAGGTGAGATTGGCTGGAACACCAGCTAAGGTGAAGAAGGTGAGATTGGCTGGAACACCAGCTAAGGTGAAGAAGGTGAGATTGGCTGGAACACCAGCTAAGGTGAAGAAGGTGAGATTGGCTGGTACACCAGCTAAGGAGAAGAAGGTGAGATTGGCTGTTACACCAGCTAAGGAGAAGAAGGTGAGATTGGCTGTTACACCAGCTAAGGAGAAGAAGGTGAGATTGTCTGTTACACCAGCTAAGGAGAAGAAGGTGAGATTGTCTGTTACACCAGCTAAGGAGAAGAAGGTGAGATTGGCTGTTACACCAGCTAAGGTGAAGAAGGTGAGATTGTCTGTTACACCAGCTAAGGTGAAGAAGGTGAGATTGGCTGTTACACCAGCTAAGGTGAAGAAGGTGAGATTGTCTGTTACACCAGCTAAGGAGAAGAAGGTGAGATTGGCTGTTACACCAGCTAAGGAGAAGAAGGTGAGATTGGCTGTTACACCAGCTAAGGTGAAGAAGGTGAGATTGGCTGTTACACCAGCTAAGGTGAAGAAGGTGAGATTGTCTGGAAGACCAACAAAGTCCCCTGTCCCTGAGGTGAAGAGGACACCTCCAATCTATGGGTCTGGTCCCCTTGCCAGGGCCAGATATTACCTGGATTGCCATCAATACCTCCATGCTTTGTTTATGAGGTCACACGTGAAGAAGTACAAAGAGGACATCATCAAGAGGTAAGGTAGTAGAAGTATGTGATAAGAGTGATTGTTTTTTAGACTTGAGATTATAATTCAGTTGATATGCCATACCATACCATATATCTACAATGTAGGATCATAGGTTTGTGTGATTTCTTTGTACTTTCAGAGAAAGGAGTTAGTGCAGGAAAAAGATGGTCCCTTGTCCCAACCGGTGGAGACAGAGGTCTTTCAGACCTTTTCCTGGAGTGAGACTCTGGCGTGGGCAGAGGAGAAGGCACCTTTGATGACCACCTGCTAGAGGGCAACCCTTCCCCAGGCCAGAAACCTCAAAGTAGACGTCATCAAAGGTAGAGAAATCACCACAATGTGAGGATTAACTCAATATCATGTTAACACTAGATGTCCAATATCAATCATTTCACAATTGACATGTTGTATATAGTTGTACCGTTTCTACAAGTAAATTAGTAAAGTAAGTACGCCTCTGACATGTAAGCCTTCCGAGACAAAAGACAAAACTAAGAGAAGAAACCTTCTAATGTCTCCTCTTTTCAGAGACGACTTTCAACGTAAGAAGCAGGACCTCCTTGACAGAGGGACATGGATGGTGCTGTCAATGGCCTTGTTCACCAGCAGGCAAAATAAAATGAAGTTTGTACCAACATGCCTGGAGATGGAGCTGTGGAGGGGAGGATGCTGTGAGAAGATGTTCTTCACTCTGAACTCCATGGCCATCTGCCTATGTTCTGATGCCACTAGAGGACATGTTAACAGGTTGAGGGTCGGCAATGATACCCAGATCATGAAGTGGAAGAAACAGGCTGAGGTAAGTGTGAGTCTTAAACATATGTAAACACAATCTGATTCAGCCTATTTCATAATTCTGTTATTTCAAGGTGATTACACAGGCTACCTTATTTATGAGTACAATGAGTGGTTATTACGTGTATGTCAGTAATGTCAATGTTAATTCCAGACTAAGATATTTAAGAGGAGACTGGCCTATTCACAGGAGGAAACTGTGATGTACGGAACGTTCTCAATGACCTGGGACAATGTCCAAGTATGTCCAAAATGTGTGGTCTAACATTATATTTATTATTGTGATGGTTCAGTAAAACAAGAATATATCTTCCAAATGGCATTTCCCATATACAGTGCATTCGGAAAGTATTCAGACCCCTTCCCTTTTTCCACATTTTGTTACGTTACAGCCTTATTCAAAAATATATATATAATAATCCTCATCAATCTACACACAATACCCCATAATGATGAAGCGAAAACAGGTTTTTAGAAATGTTTGCAAATGTATTAAAAATAAAAACTGAAATGCCTTATTTACAGATGTATTCAGACCCTTTGCTTTGAGACTGGAAATTGAGCTCATGTGCATCCTGTTTCCATTGATCATCCTAGATATGTCTTTACAACCTAAATTGTATGGATACGTAATACATAAAAATGTACGCAAAAATAAAATGCAAAAATGCAAATGAAATGTTCTCGTTATTTGAAATGGGTGAATTATTGTTATGGTCATCAAAGAGGCCAGAAGGATGGCTGAGCAGCTGATTAAAAACATGTATTATACCCCCTCTAACCCAGGGTCATGTATTATACCCCCTCTAACCCAGGGTCATGTATTATACCCCCTCTAACCCAGGGTCATGTATTATACCCCCTCTAACCCAGGGTCATGTATTATACCCCCTCTAACCCAGGGTCATGTATTATACCCCTCTAACCCAGGGTCATGTATTATACCCCCTCTAACCCAGGGTCATGTATTATACCCCTCTAACCCAGGGTCATGTATTATACCCCCTCTAACCCAGGGCCATGTATTATACCCCCTCTAACCCAGGGTCATGTATTATACCCCTCTAACCCAGGGTCATGTATTATACCCCCTCTAACCCAGGGTCACGTATTATACCCCCCTCTAACCCAGGGCCATGTATTATACCCCCTCTAACCCAGGGTCATGTATTATACCCCCTCTAACCCAGGGTCATGTATTATACCCCCTCTAACCCAGGGTCATGTATTATACACCCTCTAACCCAGGGTCATGTATTATACCCCCTCTAACCCAGGGTCATGTATTATACCCCCTCTAACCCAGGGTCATGTATTATACCCCCTCTAACCCAGGGTCATGTATTATACCCCCTCTAACCCAGGGTCATGTATTATACCCCCTCTAACCCAGGGTCATGTATTATACCCCCTCTAACCCAGGGCCATGTATTATACCCCCTGTAACCCAGGGTCATGTATTATACCCCCTCTAACCCAGGGTCATGTATTATACCCCTCTAACCCAGGGTCTTTGGGTGGGAAGGAGAGGTTCCAGACAGCTACAGCTGAAGAAACAGGCCGCAGGTTAAATGATGACCAAGTGACCGATTGGCTAGCAGAGCAGGATGATGACCAAGTGAACGATTGGCTAGCAGAGCAGGATGCTTACACTTTGCATAAACCTGTGCGAAAAACAATTTCCATCGAAATATAGTTTTTTTCTATTCATCCCTTGTCACAGTTTCATGCTGATCTATGTGACATGCAGGCACTTGCCGATAAAAATGATGGAGATCGATACATGCTAACGGTTATAGACGTTTTACTCTAAAATAGCTTTTGTAAGGGTCTTAAAAAATAAGAGTGGGGCAGAGGAGACTCGGGCCTTTGACTCTATCTTGGAGGAAGGAGGAGAACCCAAGAAAGTCCAGACTGACGGTGGTAAAGAATTTTTCAGAAACTCGTGAAGAAGCACAATATCGTGCATTTTGCTACAGGCTCGGATTTTAAAGCTTCAGTGGTCGAACGCTTTAACGGGACTTTGAAGGGAGAGGATTGGGATATACTTTACGGCTCACAACACCCGTAGATATGTGGCTATAGTTCAAGATTTAGTAAAGGGGGTATAACTACAGCTACCACAAGAGTGTCCGTATGAAGCCCTATGAGGTGTCTTTGGATAACTCTTTTCATGTCTTTAAAAATCTGTATGGGTTGATCCCTTCACCGTAAGAAAGACATTGATTTTAAATTCATAGTTGGTGACTTGGTACGTATCTCCAAGTTGAGGGGTGTTTTTAGACAAAACATATGAGCAAGGTTACAGCGATGAGCTGTTCACAGTTACAGAATGTTCACCCTGTATACCTCCTGTCTACAAGTTAAAAGACTATGATGGGGAGCATATAGAGGGGTCCTTTTACGAGAAGGAACTCCAGAAGGGAAAGATGGGTATAGACAAAGTCGTTCATGTGGAGAAGATTCTGGATCAAAAGAGAGAAAAAAGGGGGAAAAATGGGTATTGGTCCGTTGGAAAAACTGGCCCCAAAAAGTTCAACATTTGGGTATTAGAGGAAGAGGTCGTGGAGGCAGGGGGCGTAAACTTAAACCCCAATGCAATATAAAAACACTTCCATTCCAGTGTACACTGGACTGCATCATGGAGCACAGTGGATTTTACAACCAATTTTCCAAAACCTATCGAGTTATCAGAGGCCTGGGAAGTAGGTCTCAGCGAGATTACATACCCCCATAGTTGGTATAATGTCAAGGAAAAGACTGTGATTTTTATTTTTAAAGGATATCTGAACCCCCTAAACCTGTTCAGCTTAAAAAAAGGATTCTGTAGAACTGTAGAGAGGATGGTCTTTGAGATGAACGGCCTCCTAGCCCTGAATCATATGAAAATAGTGTTGACCTACAACGCTATTCAACAACGTGTATAAATTACAGGGGGTGATGAGCTAGCTATACAGACCAGTGGTCATTTATCCTCCATGTTGGGGACGACGCCCAATAAAGGGGTGGCTGTGACAGATAGATTATTCCCATACCCTGTGGATATACATGCAGGGCTTTACACCATGTTGGGGACGACGCCCAATAAAGGGGTGGCTGTGACAGATAGATTATTCCCATACCCTGTGGATATACATGCAGGGCTTTACACCATGTTGGGGACGACGCCCAATAAAGGGGTGGCTGTGACAGATAGATTATTCCCATACCCTGTGGATATACATGCAGGGCTTTACACCATGTTGGGGACGACGCCCAATAAAGGGGTGGCTGTGACAGATAGATTATTCCCATACCCTGTGGATATACATGCAGGGCTTTACACCATGTTGGGGACGACGCCCAATAAAGGGGTGGCTGTGACAGATAGATTATTCCCATACCCTGTGGATATACACGCAGGGCTTTACACCATGTTGGGGACGACGCCCAATAAAGGGGTGGCTGTGACAGATAGATTATTCCCATACCCTGTGGATATACAGGCAGGGCTTTACACCATGTTGGGGACGACGCCCAATAAAGGGGTGGCTGTGACAGATAGATTATTCCCATACCCTGTGGATATACATGCAGGGCTTTACACCATGTTGGGGACGACGCCCAATAAAGGGGTGGCTGTGACAGATAGATTATTCCCATACCCTGTGGATATTCATGCAGGGTTTGACCCCATGTTTGTGCATACCGACATCATATCCTATCAAAGGGTAGGAGACAGTTATGTACCCCTCCTGAGAACAGTTCATATAGATGGCAAGGATGGGGATGTAGTCAGTGTTAACTATGACAAGCCACACTACGTAACTGTAAGAAATAAATATATTGAAAACATTCAGCTTGAGATCAAAACGGATCAGAACCAAAATATAGAGTTTACTTCTGGAAAAGTGATTGTAAAACTCCACTTTAGACATGTCACAGCTTCTCTACATATCTAATAAAAAAACAAAAACAATAATAATGATAATAATAATAATAATAATAAAATATATATATATTCAATACAAAAAATAAAATGGTTATGGTACACAACCACCATCTCGATCCTAACCACTATGTATCATACTATGTTGATCAAGTGGGTAATGGATTTCCTGGTTATTATGGAACCCAGACCATGTATGGTTCGGGGATAGGGGGTATATATCGTAACCTCTTTAGGATGGTTATACTCTTTATGAAGAGAGGCATTAGCATAGCCAAACCTCATTTAAAATCAGCAGCCAAAAACATAGTAAGTGAAGTGGTGGCTAATGCTATGACTAGACGTGGGTCATCAGATCCTGACCATCAAGAAGGCTCAGGCCTCATGCTGTTGTCTCAAAGACTGAAAAAGAGACCTCTGGGTAGAAGACGTATGTCCTCCCTTAAATACATTTACATTTTACATTTTAATCATTTAGCAGACGCTCTTATCCAGAGCGACTTACAGGAGCAATTAGGGTTAAGTGCCTTGCTTAAGGGCACATCGACAGATTTTTCACCTAGTCGGCTCGGGGATTAGAACCAGCGACCTTCCGGTTACTGGCACAACACTCTTAACCACTAAGCTACCTGCCGCCCAATATAAAATACATTGCCCCATCTTAATTTTTAAATGTCAGATTACTGAAATCCCCATATGAGAACGCCATTGTTCTAGAACATTTGGGGCCAACGTGGATAGCTCTGTACATCCATGTCTCTGCCGTCTGACATAGATACCTAGAAATCCAGTTACCCCGCTGAGGATTAATAAAGTTGATTTAATTCAAAACAGGAAACAGTCACCTCTTCGTCAGAGCCGAAGAGGTCCATGTCATCGTCGTCATCCTTAGAGTCTCCGGCTGCAGCAGTCTTGTCCTCCACCCCGGCAGGACCATACTGGCCCAGGGGCTTCTTCACTCCTGGCAGACTGCCCTTCTTGTTCTGGAATGACTTGATGTGGTTGTACCAGCGCAGAGCGTGGCACAGGTCTGTGGAGGGTGCTGAGGAGATTGCATCGAACACAGCCACGTCGGCCTGGGGAGGGCACCCACCCCTCGATGTAGCTCTTGTCGGCTAAAAAGTCGTTGAGGACCTTGAGGCCGCCAGGGGTTTTTCAGATCGCCAAAGCCCATTGTTCAAGATGCTTCTGAGACCTCGAGCAAGACGTGGAGTGCAGGAAGAGGGAGACCTCTGGGTATAAGACGTATGTCCTCCCTTAAAAAAGAGACCTCTGGGTAGAAGACGTATGTCCTCCCTTAAAAAGAGACCTCTGGGTATAAGACGAATGTGCTCCCTTAAAAAGAGACCTCTGGGTAGAAGACGTATGTCCTCCCTTAATAAGAGACCTATGGGTATAAGACGTATGTCCTCCCCTTAAAAAGAGACCTCTGGGTAGAAGACGTATGTCCTCCCTTAAAAAGAGACCTCTGGGTAGAAGACGTATGTCCTCCCTTAAAAAGAGACCTCTGAGTAGAAGACGTATGTCCTCCCTTAAAAAGAGACCTTTGGGTAGAAGACGTATGTCCTCCCTTAAAAAGAGACCTCTGGGTATAAGACGTATGTCCTCCCTTAAAAAGAGACCTCTGGGTAGAAGACGTATGTCCTCCCTTAAAAAGAGAACTCTGGGTATAAGACGTATGTGCTCCCTTAAAAAGCGGAGGTTAACCGCTGGAAGAAAGTCAGTAAGTCAAAGACGGCGTAAAGTGAGGAGGTCTCGACCAAAAACTGCTAAAATATAAACTCAGAAGCGTTTTCTAAAAGAACAATCAACATGTCTCTTTACACCGCATGTCCTCTGAAGCTCTAAAGACAGAGCTACATATTTTCACGGCCCCCTTAACCCAGTTTCCAATAGATAGGTCCTGTTATGTGGAGATAGCCCCACTCTCTGCCATTACAGACAATGGACCTATAGAGTTGTTCACCCCAGGCCATGGTGACAACTACCTGGACCTCAACAACACAGACAATGGATCTATAGAGTTGTTCACCCCAGGCCATGGTGACAACTACATGGACCTCAACAACACAGACAACTGACCTATAGAGTTGTTCATCCCAGGCCATGGTGACAACTACCTGGACCTCAACAACACAGACAATGGACCTATAGAGTTGTCCATCCCAGGCCATGGTGACAACTACCTGGACCTCAACAACACAGACAATGGACCTATATAGTTGTCCATCCCAGGCCATGGTGACAACTACCTGGACCTCAACAACACAGACAATGGACCTATAGAGTTGTTCATCCCAGGCCATGGTGACAACTACCTGGACATCAACAACACAGACAATGGACCCATAGAGTTGTTCATCCCAGGCCATGGTGACAACTACCTGGACCTCAACAACACAGACAATGGACCTATAGAGTTGTTCATCCCAGGCCATGGTGACAACTACCTGGACCTCAACAACACAGACAATGGACCTATAGAGTTGATCATCCCAGGCCATGGTGACAACTACCTGGACCTCAACAACACAGACAATGGACCTATAGAGTTGTCAATCCCAGGCCATGGTGACAACTACCTGGACCTCAACAACACAGACAATGGACCTATAGAGTTGTCAATCCCAGGCCATGGTGACAACTACCTGGACCTCAACAACACAGACAATGGACCTATAGAGTTGTTCACCCCAGGCCATGGTGACAACTACCCGGACCTCAACAACACAGACAATGGACCTATAGAGTTGTTCATCCCAGGCCATGGTGACAACTACCTGGACCTCAACAACACAGACAATGGACCCTATAGAGTTGTTCATCCCAGGCCATGGTGACAACTACCTGGACCTCAACAACACAGACAATGGACCTATAGAGTTGTCCATCCCAGGCCATGGTGACAACTACCTGGACCTCAACAACACAGACAATGGACCTATATAGTTGTCCATCCCAGGCCATGGTGACAACTACCTGGACCTCAACAACACAGACAATGGACCTATAGAGTTGTCCATCCCAGGCCATGGTGACAACTACCTGGACCTCAACAACACAGACAATGGACCTATAGAGTTGTCCATCCCAGGCCATGGTGACAACTACCTGGACCTCAACAACACAGACAATGGACCCATAGAGTTGTCCATCCCAGGCCATGGTGACAACTACCTGGACCTCAACAAGACCTTATTACATTTACGTCTCAGAGTGGCCTAAAGAGATGGGACCAATATTGCAAATGATGCCAAGTTGAACCTCATTAATTACCCCTTGGCTACCATCTTCTCCCAAGTGGATGTGACTTTGGGAGAACGCCTTATCAGTCAAAACAGTGCCACCTATCCTTACAGGGCTATCCTGGAATGTTTACTAAACTACTCCGAAGACACTTTGAAGACACAGTTCAGCGCTGGGCTGTTTAGCAAGGATACTGCTGGAGCTTCTATGGAAGACATAGACCCCACGACTGGTGGAAACAAAGGACTGGAGGATACTGCTGGAGCTTCTATGGAAGACATAGACCCCACGACTGGTGGAAACAAAGGACTGGAGGATACTGCTGGAGCTTCTATGGAAGACATAGACCCCACGACTGGGTCTTTTATTTTGTTCATAATGTATCTAACAGTTCTCCTGTTACGTGCTGGAACATGTGTCAACATGTCATGCAGAACATTATCTTCAACATGTATTTGATCTTCAACCTGTAAGGTCTCCAGTCCAGGCATTACCAGGGCAGGCCTCTCTCTGTGCTCTTCCTCCTTTAAGAGTTCCGGTAGGGAAAGCGATAAATGGTTGGTCTCTCTCTCACCTTGTTTTACCAAGGCCAAATACCTTTGCAGAGAGGTTTGTGTATTTTTGGACCTTATCATAGGAATTCAAACCTTTTCTGTTCAAAATATCCTTCATGGCCGTATCCAAATCATTTCCTGCTGTCTGATATTTTCAGGACCCTGTTGTTTAAGTCTATCCAAATCATGTTAAGGCACTAAGTACATTTTATTGGCCATCACACTCTGTGTTCAACCCCACGCCTGGCCATCACACTCTGTGTTCAACCCCCACGCCTGGCCATCACACTCTGTGTTCAACCCCACGCCTGGCCATCACACTCTGTGTTCAACCCCCACGCCTGGCCATCACACTCTGTGTTCAACCACCACGCCTGGCCATCACACTCTGTGTTCAACCCCCACGCCTGGCCATCACACTCTGTGTTCAAACCCCACGCCTGGCCATCACACTCTGTGTTCAACCCCACGCCTTGCCATCACCCTCTGTGTTCAACCCCCACGCCTGGCCATCACAATCTGTGTTCAACCCCACGCCTGGCCATCACCCTCTGTTTTCAACCCCCACGCCTGGCCATCACACTCTGTGTTCAACCCCCACGCCTGGCCATCACACTCTGTGTTCAACCCCCACACCTGGCCATCACACTCTGTGTTCAACCCCACGCCTGGCCATCACACTCTGTGTTCAACCCTCACCTCTGGCCATCACACTCTGTGTTCAACCCCCAACGCCTGGCCATCACACTCTGTGTTCAACCCCCACGCCTGGCCATCACACTCTGTGTTCAACCCCCACGCCTGGCCATCACACTCTGTGTTCAACCCCACGCCTGGCCATCACACTCTGTGTTCAACCCCCACACCTGGCCATCACACTCTGTGTTCAAACCCACACCTGGCCATCACACTCTGTGATCAACCCCCACGCCTGGCCATCACACTCTGTGTTCAACCCCCATGCCTGGCCATCACACTCTATGTTCAACCCCCACGCCTGGCCATCACACTCTGTGTTCAACCCCCACGCCTGGCCATCACACTCTGTGTTCAACCCCCACGCCTGGCCATCACACTCTGTGTTCAACCCCACGCCCTGGCCATCACACTTTGTGTTCAACCCCCATGCCTGGCCATCACACTCTGTGTTCAACCCCCACGCCTGGCCATCACACTCTTTGTCCAAAGCAACCTCACATAGGGATACTATGAGATCTGAAGAACAACGGCCCAAGATGGCTTTACATCATTTATGGGTAGCCACAACTAGGGATCTCAAGAGTGGTTGGTTTCTTTTTAAACGCAGATTAAAATAAATAAAAATCGGAATGTAAACTGCTGGCCACTCCCACAGAAACAATCCTTTTCTGAGCCTCAGGTGTTCTGGAGTATTCGATTTTAAATCCACGATTAAATAAGAAAATGGTGCTTTGGTAGCATCCTCATAGCTTTCCATAAAGTAGGAATTCTGCTGAGCTAGAATGTTTATTTGTAGTTTGTCTCTAGGGTTTTTGAACATAACCAAGTAATTGGCAATCAAGCTAATGGTAGGCTATTTTACCTTGGTGAAACACATTTTGTACGAAGTAACACACTGACAAGTTTTGATGATGAGTATATTGAGTAAAAGCTTGAGCTATTTCAGGATGTTCACTACCGGCAAAAACATATAATCCAAAACCAGCAGATTTTTTTTTATGAGGAGGTAAGAATTCATCATCAGACAGGGATGCTGGTATTCCTTCAACAAATTAGATTTTTATTTTCTTCAACAACTCATCATACAAAAGTTGATAACATGAATAACACCACACAATATTGTCAGGTTTCTGAGATAATACATGTTCAGAATTCTCTAAAATCCTTTTTACAGAACAAGTTTTACCGCTATTGGATGGTCCTGCGATTAAGGCTGAAAATGGTAGTTGCAACCCTAGGATCAACACCTTCTACAGCATCCATTGTATCTTCAGGGTTAAGACACACAAGGATTGGAACATAAAGTCAGTAACCAAAGGGTAAGGTGGTCCCGTCAGGTAAAAGGATTGGAACATAAAGTCAGTAACCAAAGGGTAAGGTGGTCCCGTCAGGTAAAAGGATTGGAACATAAAGTCAGTAACCAAAGGGTAAAGTGGTCCCGTCAGGTAAAAGGATTGGAACATAAAGTCAGTAACCAAAGGGTAAGGTGGTCCCGTCAGGTAAAAGGATTGGAACATAAAGTCAGTAACCAAAGGGTAAAGTGGTCCCGTCCAGGTAAAAGGATTGGAACATAAAGTCAGTAACCAAAGGGTAAGGTGGTCCCGTCAGGTAAAAGGATTGGAACATAAAGTCAGTAACCAAAGGGTAAGGTGGTCCCGTCAGGTAAAAGGATTGGAACATAAAGTCAGTAACCAAAGGGTAAGGTGGTCCCGTCAGGTAAAAGGATTGGAACATAAAGTCAGTAACCAAAGGGTAAGGTGGTCCCGTCAGGTAAAAGGATTGGAACATAAAGTCAGTAACCAAAGGGTAAGGTGGTCCCGTTTAGGTAAAAGGATTGGGACATAAAGTCAGTAACCAAAGGGTAAGGTGGTCCCGTCAGGTAAAAGGATTGGAACATAAAGTCAGTAACCAAAGGGTAAGGTGGTCCCGTCCAGGTAAAAGGATTGGAACATAAAGTCAGTAACCAAAGGGTAAGGTGGTCCCGTCAGGTAAAAGGATTGGAACATAAAGTCAGTAACCACAGGGTAAGGTGGTCCCGTCAGGTAAAAGGATTGGAACATAAAGTCAGTAACCAAAGGGGTAAGGTGGTCCCGTCAGGTAAAAGGATTGGAACATAAAGTCAGTAACCAAAGGGTAAGGTGGTCCCGTCAGGTAAAAGGATTGGAACATAAAGTCAGTAACCAAAGGGTAAGGTGGTCCCGTCAGGTAAAAGGATTGGAACATAAAGTCAGTAACCAAAGGGTAAGGTGGTCCCGTCAGGTAAAAGGATTGGAACATAAAGTCAGTAACCAAAGGGTAAGGTGGTCCCGTCGGGTAAAAGGATTGGAACATAAAGTCAGTAACCAAAGGGTAAGGTGGTCCCGTCAGGTAAAAGGATTGGAACATAAAGTCAGTAACCAAAGGGTAAGGTGGTCCCGTCAGGTAAAGGATTGGAACATAAAGTCAGTAACCAAAGGGTAAGGTGGTCCTGTCAGGTAAAAAGGATTGGAACATAAAGTCAGTAACCAAAGGGTAAGGTGGTCCCGTCAGGTAAAAGGATTGGAACATAAAGTCAGTAACCAAAGGGTAAGGTGGTCCCGTCAGGTAAAAGGATTGGAACATAAAGTCAGTAACCAAAGGGTAAGGTGGTCCCGTCAGGTAAAAGGATTGGAACATAAAGTCAGTAACCAAAGGGTAAGGTGGTCCCGTCAGGTAAAAGGATTGGAACATAAAGTCAGTAACCAAAGGGTAAGGTGGTCCCGTCAGGTAAAAGGATTGGAACATAAAGTCAGTAACCAAAGGGTAAGGTGGTCCCGTCAGGTAAAAGGATTGGAACATAAAGTCAGTAACCAAAGGGTAAGGTGGTCCCGTCAGGTAAAAGGATTGGAACATAAAGTCAGTAACCAAAGGGTAAGGTGGTCCCGTCAGGTAAAAGGATTGGAACATAAAGTCAGTAACCAAAGGGTAAGGTGGTCCCGTCAGGTAAAAGGATTGGAACATAAAGTCAGTAACCAAAGGGTAAGGTGGTCCCGTCAGGTAAAAGGATTGGAACATAAAGTCAGTAACCAAAGGGTAAGGTGGTCCCGTCAGGTAAAAGGATTGGAACATAAAGTCAGTAACCAAAGGGTAAGGTGGTCCCGTCAGGTAAAAGGATTGGAACATAAAGTCAGTAACCAAAGGGTAAGGTGGTCCCGTCAGGTAAAA
This sequence comes from Coregonus clupeaformis, assembly GCF_020615455.1. Taxonomy (NCBI): domain Eukaryota; kingdom Metazoa; phylum Chordata; class Actinopteri; order Salmoniformes; family Salmonidae; genus Coregonus; species Coregonus clupeaformis. The sequence goes on along the minus strand of NW_025535493.1, from coordinate 13,896 downwards.
AGGATTGGAACATAAAGTCAGTAACCAAAGGGTAAGGTGGTCCCGTCAGGTAAAAGGATTGGAACATAAAGTCAGTAACCAAAGGGTAAGGTGGTCCCGTCAGGTAAAAGGATTGGAACATAAAGTCAGTAACCAAAGGGTAAGGTGGTCCCGTCAGGTAAAAAGGATTGGAACATAAAGTCAGTAACCAAAGGGTAAGGTGGTCCCGTCAGGTAAAAGGATTGGAACATAAAGTCAGTAACCAAAGGGTAAGGTGGTCCCGTCAGGTAAAAGGATTGGAACATAAAGTCAGTAACCAAAGGGTAAGGTGGTCCCGTCAGGTAAAAGGATTGGAACATAAAGTCAGTAACCAAAGGGTAAGGTGGTCCCGTCAGGTAAAAGGATTGGAACATAAAGTCAGTAACCAAAGGGTAAGGTGGTCCCGTCAGGTAAAAGGATTGGAACATAAAGTCAGTAACCAAAGGGTAAGGTGGTCCCGTCAGGTAAAAGGATTGGAACATAAAGTCAGTAACCAAAGGGTAAGGTGGTCCCGTCAGGTAAAAGGATTGGAACATAAAGTCAGTAACCAAAGGGTAAGGTGGTCCCGTCAGGTAAAAGGATTGGAACATAAAGTCAGTAACCAAAGGGTAAGGTGGTCCCGTCAGGTAAAAGGATTGGAACATAAAGTCAGTAACCAAAGGGTAAGGTGGTCCCGTCCAGGTAAAAGGATTGGAACATAAAGTCAGTAACCAAAGGGTAAGGTGGTCCCGTCAGGTAAAAGGATTGGAACATAAAGTCAGTAACCAAAGGGTAAGGTGGTCCCGTCAGGTAAAAGGATTGGAACATAAAGTCAGTAACCAAAGGGTAAGGTGGTCCCGTCAGGTAAAAGGATTGGAACATAAAGTCAGTAACCAAAGGGTAAGGTGGTCCCGTCAGGTAAAAGGATTGGAACATAAAGTCAGTAACCAAAGGGTAAGGTGGTCCCGTCCAGGTAAAAGGATTGGAACATAAAGTCAGTAACCAAAGGGTAAGGTGGTCCCGTCAGGTAAAAGGATTGGAACATAAAGTCAGTAACCAAAGGGTAAGGTGGTCCCGTCAGGTAAAAGGATTGGAACATAAAGTCAGTAACCAAAGGGTAAGGTGGTCCCGTCCAGGTAAAAGGATTGGAACATAAAGTCAGTAACCAAAGGGTAAGGTGGTCCCGTCAGGTAAAAGGATTGGAACATAAAGTCAGTAACCAAAGGGTAAGGTGGTCCCGTCCAGGTAAAAGGATTGGAACATAAAGTCAGTAACCAAAGGGTAAGGTGGTCCCGTCAGGTAAAAGGATTGGAACATAAAGTCAGTAACCAAAGGGTAAGGTGGTCCCGTCAGGTAAAGGGATTGGAACATAAAGTCAGTAACCAAAGGGGTAAGGTGGTCCCGTCCAGGTAAAAGGATTGGAACATAAAGTCAGTAACCAAAGGGTAAGGTGGTCCCGTCAGGTAAAAGGATTGGAACATAAAGTCAGTAACCAAAGGGTAAGGTGGTCCCGTCAGGTAAAAGGATTGGAACATAAAGTCAGTAACCAAAGGGTAAGGTGGTCCCGTCAGGTAAAAGGATTGGAACATAAAGTCAGTAACCAAAGGGTAAGGTGGTCCCGTCAGGTAAAAGGATTGGAACATAAAGTCAGTAACCAAAGGGTAAGGTGGTCCCGTCAGGTAAAAGGATTGGAACATAAAGTCAGTAACCAAAGGGTAAGGTGGTCCCGTCAGGTAAAAGGATTGGAACATAAAGTCAGTAACCAAAGGGTAAGGTGGTCCCGTCAGGTAAAAAAGGATTGGAACATAAAGTCAGTAACCAAAGGGGTAAGGTGGTCCCGTCAGGTAAAAGGATTGGAACATAAAGTCAGTAACCAAAGGGTAAGGTGGTCCCGTCAGGTAAAAGGATTGGAACATAAAGTCAGTAACCAAAGGGTAAGGTGGTCCCGTCAGGTAAAAGGATTGGAACATAAAGTCAGTAACCAAAGGGTAAGGTGGTCCCGTCAGGTAAAAGGATTGGAACATAAAGTCAGTAACCAAAGGGTAAGGTGGTCCCGTCAGGTAAAAGGATTGGAACATAAAGTCAGTAACCAAAGGGTAAGGTGGTCCCGTCAGGTAAAAGGATTGGAACATAAAGTCAGTAACCAAAGGGTAAGGTGGTCCCGTCAGGTAAAAGGATTGGAACATAAAGTCAGTAACCAAAGGGTAAGGTGGTCCCGTCAGGTAAAAGGATTGGAACATAAAGTCAGTAACCAAAGGGTAAGGTGGTCCCGTCCAGGTAAAAGGATTGGAACATAAAGTCAGTAACCAAAGGGTAAGGTGGTCCCGTCAGGTAAAAGGATTGGAACATAAAGTCAGTAACCAAAGGGTAAGGTGGTCCCGTCAGGTAAAAGTCATCTCTTGTCACAGACGACCCGGAATATTTTAGTAAGTGGGGCATTACGTAGATGGAACCCCTTTTAATCCCTAACAATCTTTTTGTAGGAGTTTCAACATTTCTAAAACACTATTTCGGTCGTTTATAAAACCCTCGACTAAGCGTGTGATTGATTCCAAGTTTACACGCAGGGAATTTTCACAGTTTTGTGTCACGCCTTTGGCTTTCAACACTACGTGATTGTTTTTAGTCCTAAAAGCATAGCGTTTGGGTCCACAGGATGACCACTCTATGATATGGTCACCATCTTCGAGTTCACTCGTTAAACCACCCAGATAGTTGCTAAGAGGGGGGTTCCAATCACCAGGTTTGCTTCCATAGACCCCAGAGTCTGTGTCATGGTAAAGAACCCGACTCTGCAGCTGCTCCATGAGGGTGTGTAGTTCAAGTCGCCCATAGGCCGTGGTAAAAGCTGCTAGAAACACGTTTCCATTACTCGGGGTAGAACCACTTCTTGTTACGTCTCCATTACACCAGAGCTTTGTCTTGATTCAAGAACAAAACATTTGAAATGTCTGATTGGTCTGAAAAAACAATCCCATAAATTCTTCGGGATCTTTAATGATATATGTTGTTAACATATTGCTTCTCTGGGCAAATATGCCCCCAAACTGTTCAAGAAAAGCTTGCACACCTTTATTTTCGCTTTGTTGACCTCTATTCTGTCAGGGTCAAGACGTATGCCCCCGAGTACCCCAGGGTTTAAAAATATATATATAATGTATGCACTCACTAACTGTAAGTCGCTCTGGATAAGGCGTCTTCTAAAAATGACGTAAATGTAAAATGTAAATGTTGCCCTCTTTTTCATGATAGTCCTGAATGTATCTGTCTTTGCTCTCTTGATCAGTGACTGATGCAGGAAACCCTGAAGCCATTTGCTTGCCTCTCAAGAAGGTATTGATGTACTCTTAAAAAAGAGTGTCTGATTTCCTGGGGAAAGTTCCACACTTCAAAGACTTTCTCTATAGCCTTAGAGAATTCAACGGTGACCCATTTTATTATTTTATTTCACCTTTATTTAACCAGGTAAGAAGCCAGTTGAGAACAAGTTCTCATTTACAACTGCGACCATACACCATACACCGGTCAGGGCTCTTTCTTGATCTGAATGATCACAAGGCTTTTGTACTGGGGTTTTTCAGAAACGTTTCAGAAAGAGTAGTGCACCATTGGGGTCCTCTGCCGACCACTTTTCACCCTTGAAAGTCATGGTAGATACAGAAATAGGCAGATGAAACCCTGATTGTTGATTACTCTCAAAGTCATAAAACACACATTTCTCTGAATGTTCATCTTCATCTGATGGTTGAAGGTAGCACTCATGTTCATTCTTGAGCCACTTCTGGTCTCTGCTTTTCAAAGGCCCTTTACAGATAGGGCAGTGTAGGATACCATATACTGTTGAGGTTGGGGGGTTGTCTAATTTAAGGGGTGGGGTCAGCTCGTTAATTTGTTTAATTAAGGAGCTAAGTTCTGGGAGTACCTGTGATAATGTGTCCTCATTTGTCTGAGTTAAAGGAGGTGTGTGTTGTTGTGTAGGGGTTGGTCCTAGATCCTTCATTTGTTTGATGAAGGAGTTTAGTTCTAGGGGTATTCTAGAAGTATCCTTGTTACATACGGCTATATCGTTTGTTTGGGCGTTTTTTTATCAGATTGCTGCTTATCAAACTTGGCATGTTTTTCTTCCAGAAGGCTATGTCTTGGATGTACCGACGTTTTAGCAAAGCAATCATACATTTGTGTAACTGGACATTTCTGGCTTTCAGAGCCCTGTAAAAGGCTGTGAGAAACCTATCTTGAAGATCTATATAGATGCAGTAATCAGTATATCATCATTGAATGTATGGACCTGTTTAGATGCAGTAATCAGTATATCATCATCATCCTCTTCCTCCCTCTTCCTCTTGTTGTATTGGGTCTGCAATGCCTTTATAGGCCTTGGAGGAGCCCCAAAAATCAATAGAATAAAAATATAAAAATAGTGTATTAAAATAATAATAATAATAATAATAATAATAAATACATTATAAGAATACATAAAAACAATTTATTTTTTATTTTTATAATAACAAAAATATATAATGCTTTTTAAACAGTTAATGTATTATGTGTTAACATATCAATATATCCTAACTCACTGTTTCTGTTTCTCACTGTTCGGACTTGGGTTACAGAGAAATAGCTGTCTGTTTGTTGACTAAACCTGTTTTTCTGTGGAGTCATGGAAGGCGTGTTATCTTCCCACTGTCCATTGTCTGAGTCTGTCTTTTTACAAAAATAATAATCATAATATTGTTTTTAACATAGTCATTAAAAGTTATATCTATAATAAAACAGACCATATCCATAAAGAGCATGTTCTTCAATCCAGTCGTTTTCAGACCAATCGTTCTCCCTCGGTCAAGGTGAAGCCATTCTGTCAACTTGAACTATGTGTCTGTGGAGCCGTGCTGGACTTTGAAATAGTGTCGGTGCTCTATTATATACTCAACGCCTCGGGGGGGTTTGGAGGCGTGTCTAGGTATGACAATCCCTCTGTTCTTGGGTTGGTTTGAGTTTCGTCTATGTCAAAGCCTGCTGTACAGAAAGAGAGGAGAACGTCGTTTTCACAATCATTCAAGCAGTCATTCAACGGAGGAGTCCATAATGCCTGGGTTGAATGTACACACTTCTACCATGGAGTGTCAGTGTAAACACAAGATTAGGTTTTTTAAAAACATAGTACACCTTTTGTTTATTGCTTATTATATAAAGATTATTACCATTTAAATGTTGACTCACGTCTAAAATATCTTGATGGCGAGTGACTGAGTAAAGATACAGCTTCTGTCTGTTGTTCCTCAAACTCGTTATCCTCTATAACAATCACTTCTGGTTGTGATGCTGCTTCTTGATCCACATCAATGACTTCGGGTACCTCCTGCATAAATGTAGAGTAACCTGTAGAATTTACATAATTTTATAATATACATTTTTTACTTAAAAATACTGATATTTTACATAAAATACAATATAGTAATAATATTAATTAATAGAAAGGTTCCAGAAGTTTTTGTAAAAAACATCACTGTACAGTAGAAAATATATGGCAAATAGAAATCCTATATGGATGGTGTTAAGAGATAGATGGGAGGGGTTGAATGGAGTTGAAGGATGGGACTAATTACAACTAACAACAAATAATAACAAGATAACTAATACGGTAAGCATACTGTGTCCATAATAAGTATATAGGTTGTAGGTTGGGAGCTTTTGGGAAAGAGCACAGTTAGAAAGATATGGCATATAGAAGCAAACCGGATGGACATCATGAAAATGATCAGAGAGGTTGAGAGTAGAAGAAGTTCAGGAGCAAAAACAAACAAAATATAATTATTGTAAAATTGACTGTGTCCATAAAATGTAGATAGTAAGTATAAGCTGGAAGCAAAGGCCTAAGCATTGTTGTTAACGAGTTACTCCAAGTAGGGAAGGGGTGGTAGGGTTGGAAAGTAATAAAGGGGAATATATTTAAAAAAGGATATGTACTGTGTATGTACAGTGAGGGAAAAAGTATTTGATCCCCTGCTGATTTTGTCACGTTTGTCCACTGACAATGAAATGATCAGTCTATAATTTTAATGGTAGGTTTATTTGAACAGTGAGAGACAGAACACAACAAGAAATCCAGAAAAAAGCATTTCAAAATGTTATAAATTGATTTGCATTTTAATGAGGGAAATAAGTATTTGACCCCTTCTCAATCAGAAAGATTTCTGGCTCCCAGGTGTCTTTTATACAGGTAACGAGCTGAGATTAGGAGCACACTCTTAAAGGGAGTTCTCCTAATATCAGTTTGTTACCTGTATAAAAGACACCTGTCCACAGAAGCAATCAATCAATCAGATTCCAAACTCTCCACCATGGCCAAGACCAAAGAGCTCTCCAAGGATGTCAGGGACAAGATTGTAGACCTACACGAGGCTGGAATGGGCTACAAGACCATCGCCAAGCAGCTTGATGAGAAGGTGACAACAGTTGGTGCGATTATTCGCAAATGGAAGAAACACAAAAGAACTGTTGATCACAAAATCAGCAGGGGATCAAATACCTTTTTCCCTCACTGTATATATATATATATATGTGTATATATGTGTATATGTATGTGTATGTGTATTATCTCCCGAGTGGCGCAGTGGTCTACTAGAGATTGTGGTTCCAATCCAGGCTCTGTCGTAGCCGGCCGCGACCAGGAGACCCCATGGGTCGGTGCACAATTGGCCCAGCGTCGTCCAGGGTAGGGGAGGGAATGGCCGGCAGGGATGTAGCTCAGTTGGTAGAGCATGGCGTTTGCAACGCCAGGGTTGTGGGGTTCGATTCCAGTATGAAAAAACTCACTAACTGTAAGTCGCTCCTGGACTAAAATGTAATATGTTCTTTGTCTTATGCAGCTGTATGATCCAATGGGTGAATAAACTTGGTTTGAGCTTTACTAAACGTCCCTGAGTTTTACTAGGTTCATTTAGAACCTAACACGCTTAAGGTGTTGGCTTGACAGTTGATGGACCCAGGTCGACGCTGGGCCAATTGTGCACCACCCCATGGGTCTCCTGGTCGCGGCCGGCTACGACAGCGCCTGGATTTGACCACTGCGCCACTCGGGAGATAATACACATACATTTTTTGCAAACAGCAACGGTGTAATGCCCCTTTCGTCTCAAACCCGGGTCTCCCTGCCCGTAGGCAAGCAAATATATTGTAGTGAATTCAGGGGGTAGCCCCAAACGGGTTTTGAACCTGGATCCATCAACTGTCAAGCCAACACCTTAAGCGTGTTAGGTTCTAAATGAACCTAGTAAAACTCAGGGACGTTTAGTAAAGCTCAAACCAAGTTTATTCACCCATTGGATCATACAGCTGCATAAGACAAAGAACATATTCACACAAGCACTGGTATTTAACCCTTTCTCCTATGCTGAGCCCCTCCTTCCACATCTGAACAGCCAATACACCTCTGTTGCTATCCAGAAGATTAGTGATATATGTTCTTCCTCACTTACATCTAACCTGACCTCTGCCCAAATTGCTCACTCCTCCCCAACTCACGGCTGTCATGTTGACTTGTACCAGACTGTGTCTCTTCTTTTCCAATAGGATCCCTGATGACTAACAATAACGTTTCCTGACAGAATGGAAACGTTATACATTCCCCTCTCTCCCTCAGTGATATGAATAAGTCGATTTCATGTTTAGAAGTCAGAACCCAACAAGCGCTACGCCAAGAGGTCCGAACCTCTCGATGATGTCGCTAGGTGTTGGATTAAGGTCGCTACATTACCCCATTCCTTGGGGAGAGCATGCCCCCACACTTCTTTATAGCAAGTCTCTCATGTGTACATGCCTCTTTGATGGCCTCACAGGCACGATCCCACTTCTGACACCAATGTAACGAATTAAGGAATAGCTCTAACCAGGACTCGAACCCAGGTCCAGCACCTATCAAGCCAACACCTTATCCATTACATCAAGGAATCAGAAGGTGGTAATTGGTAGGTGTTGGGTTCAGCTTGCTACAGTATATACTTATATAGGGCAATGTGTGATCTGGGGAGCGGCAGCACTACCACTAGTGCTCCTGACACAGCCAAACACAATCTTGACCTTCTGAACCTTAAAAACTGACCTAAAGTCAGATACATTGAGACAAACCACCATGTGAGCAGCAAGTGTAGGGGTTAATGGAGTGAAGTGGTGGATGGGTAGGACCACCAGTATCAACTATATGTCTATGAATGCATTACTATTAATGCAGTACTAAAACGGATGGATGCTCTCCATCAACACCATCTCACCTGTGAAACTAGATATCAGCAATCAATCAACAAGACTAATGAAATGGGAGCAAATGAAGACATTAGAACTGCTAAAGGTCAGATATTATATTCTGACACCAATTTCCTACTGGTAGATTTTGTACATGATCTGTCAATCCTGAGAGCAACGCTCTCTCTCCTCCCTCTTCCCCCATCTCTCTTGCTGGGGTGAAGTTTCCCCCTAGATACAGATCTAGGATCAGCTTCCCCCTCCCCCAAACCTAACAAGGATCATTAGTGGGGGAATTTAAACCTGATCCAAAGCCAGTGTCTATTTGGGAAACTTGTCCCCTCCCCCCCACAACTCTACATGTGGATGCGGCTTCCTCCATCTCACCATGTTCACAAAGAAAACGGCAGTGTATTTCAGCTGTAAGTATTTTGAAGTTACTAGCTATATTATTTGAATTGAATTGACCTAGCTTCGTTCATTATTCAACAATAACTGGGCCAATGTCTGCCGTAGCAGCAGTGGTGGTTCTAGAACATTCCCCAGTGGGAGGGGGCCAGGCTGGGGCCAGTTGTACTGTTAGAGGGGCCAGTTACATCACACATTATTGTTGTCATGTCGTTTTCTCCACTGCATTGCAGACATTAATAGACAAATG